>NW_026623470.1:358655-372637 GCF_030028575.1 Malurus melanocephalus | reverse complement strand
AAAAAAACCCAACCAAAACAAAGACATCCAAAGACATCCAATTGGAATCCAAGCCTCTAATTGATTACTATTTGAACACTTGTTGAATTTGTTGAATCAAAGTGTAAACCTCTGGTGGTTTTTCTTTAAACCAGTAAGTGTTCCTCTCTGCCTAGAAAATAAAAATAATAGTAGCYTGGACAATTTACTTAGCGTTTCAGAGATAAAGAGAATTCAAATAATTAGAAAGGCAAAGACAGCTGTTCCTCCAAGGTGTATAGAAATCAAGCACCTGCAGCTTAACACAAAGATGTATGATAGGATCTTTTATTTCACTTGGCTTGTGGGCTGTGATCAATCTAAAAATGCCTGAATAGCACTTTTGTTCCTGTTCTAGCAATCCTTGCATGCTTTTTGAAAGGTGGCATTTTAAAGGTCATGAATGAATAGRTTAATGAACACTTTTATGAAAAATTGTGTTTGTTCAAACACCTCTGCAACTTTGAAAATCTCAATTATGACAGTACTCATGCTCCGCTCTCCTGCAGGACAATTTGTTCTGCTTTGTTTTTGTATCTTCTGGGGTAAAATTCCTTGTCTCTTCTTCACCAAGCCATGAATGTTACAGAAAAAGCTGAAGTAGCCATTTTCTTGCTCTTTTTTAAATCTAGATTCCCTCATGAACAAAGCCTAATGCACTTAGCAAAAAGATGAGGCTGAGCGAAGCCAAGTCAAGTATCAAGTATTGTAACATTCATATCCAAATTAAGTGTCACTCCTCATCTTGCTTTTTACATCTGTTGAAATATGATTTCTATTATGGTTTTGGAAGACTTCCATTTACTGTAAGTTTCAGACGGTATTGATGAGGTCACTGTTTATTTTGAATAGCTCTTTGATAGGAAAAAGGAGCACACAATGGAACATTCAGGAAGCATGGCATGTAATACATTATTTAATTAAYCATGTGAGAGTTTTATTGAGACATAACCTCCTCTCTTCAGCCTTAGAGCATAGCCTTAGGGGACAGCTGTCCCACAACTCCACATGGCAGCAGRTTCTCCTGTAATTGCAATGAGTGATGCTGATAATCGACAGATAACAGCCCCGTGAATTCTGCCTGCCCTGCCACTGTGCACAGCTGTGTAAACCAGAGGAGCAGGCRGAGAACAATGGGCTGAGATGTGCTCCCCAAGCTCATGCCTTTCAGAGGTTTTTTTGGTAGCAAAAGACACACTCGTCATATTAACTGGAAGTGTCTTCCYGTGCTTTTCTAATGGGCTCCTGAGAAAAGATGTGGATTATAGCCAAAAGCCTTATCTAGGTGTTAGTCATGCTTAGACATTCAAGTTGAGGCTTTGAAATCAATTTGTGGTTATGTGCTGGTATTGAGGAAGCCACTATGCTGTTTCCAGTGTGGAAATAGTGCTGTTTCCATGTGCCCAGATCATCTTTATCACTCCTCACTGGGATTCCTCCAGCAACCAGCCTGCTGTGGTGGGTCAGAAGGATAAGTTCAATGATTTTTCCAAAACCTTTTCTTTTCTTTTCTTTTTTTTTTTTTTCTTTTTCAGTTTTAGCTTAACCTATGTGATTTGCTTTTTTTTATTTTTAATGACAAACATAGTTGAGAATATGAAATGAATGTAAGCAGAGACCCAGTGATCTCACCTGGTAATGATATGGAAAAAGTGTGAAGTGCAGCTGTGCCATATTGCTCTACTGTAGTGCAGATACAAAAGGATATTCCTGGAGCAAGCATATTTCATACAATTTCTAATTAATTCACATCCTGTGAGGTGTACAGTGAAGATCCCTTATTTTCCAGAGATTGTWACTTCTTTATTTGCAGAATCATCTTTTAACTTTAGAGATAACCTGGCAGACACCTGATAAAGTTGCCATACTTGAAAATCAAACGGTCACAAAATCCCCTTTTCTTCATGAGAATTTAATTTGGCTGAAGTGAGTTAGAGACAATTTTCCAAGACAAAGGCCTTTGAATTATGTGTAAATTACTATGTTGCGGGGAAGAAAAAGGAGCAATTAAATCCTTTCCCTGTACAGTAAATTCTTACTAGATATTGAGGCAGCTCCAGGGATGGGATTTTGGTTTGTTAAAAGATATTTAAAGGAAAATAACTGTTCACGTTGTCACTTTTGCTTAACAGAATGTTTTATGTTTCACATGGACTGCACTTGTTAAATATTCTAAATGAGTTTTGTCTCCAAGACTTCGTTCAAAATGCGGCTTTAAAAGGTCCTCTTATCCTCTGTCTTTTAGGTACTGAAGTATTTCTGACAATATGTAATGCATGCATAAGTATCTACACCTCAGAATTCTTTTCAGTGATGCTTCATAAACTGTTTGGGATAGCCTGGGAAGTGCTGTGTTYGACAATCCTTCATAAAAAATAATGGTATTTCTTCATAACATTGGTCATCTCCAGTTTTGTTTATGGCAAATTACAAACTGCTAAGTACTTYCAAAGAACTTCATTTAGATCCCTACATGGTGAAAACCATGGTCTACTTTATTCAAATAAGAAAATTAATTTTTGTATTTAGCACAAATCATCGGTAATGTAAATATAGAAACACWCTGTTAAAATGAAGCCAAGGAAAGCATACTCAGAGGCAAATATTGAAGAAGGAGYATAAATAAGAGACGGATGTTTGACACAAAGCAAGGCCATGAAGAAGCTTCGTGTGTAAAACTGCACCTTTTCTGGGAGAGCACAGATCCCTAGGGATGCACAGATTCTTGAAGTGGTTTGAAATGAAGGCTGATGGATCAGTTGGCATGTATACAAGCACAGCTGCACTGTAGAGAGTTTTAGAGGAAGTAAGATTATTTTTATAGCTTGAAAACTTCAAGATATGCATTTTAATTATAGAGAATTTCCAAGGAAAAAAAAGCTATATTTCCTCCAAATAATATTATTAAATCCTGAATATGTGCTTGTGTATGTATTCGTATACAGTCAGAAGCATACAGAGGTATGCATACTGAGATRTAAAAGGAAAAACAATCTTATGCATGAAGAAATATCACAAAAAGTTTTTAGAAYATTGAACTTGATGAGAAAAATTGCAAAAGACAATGCTTTTCATGTGACACAAATTCAGTTTTAAATCCTTTGAAGTGATCAGAAGTAAAGGAGCATATAGCTTAAAAGCCTGCTGGTTCTATAATTTTGATTGATTTTTTTAAATGCATGAAATCTAGCTGATTCTTGCTACTAAGTTTCTCAGCTCTAGTCAGAGGAGAGGAAGAAAACTGGCATGCTAAAACATAAATTTGGCTGCATTAGTAGGAAATCTAGTCATAAATGGAAAGTATTCAAGGTAAAATGTCAGTAGTGGAAGATGACAGGAGTCAGTGTTAGAGGTCCAGATTTTAAATATTTACGCAAATATAATGTAACAGCGATGTGGAAAGCAAAGACATCCAAGTTTGCCGATAGCACTTAATTAGCAAGTWCTGCAAATAATGAAGGAATGTACACTCAGAAATCAGAGTCTGAATGGAGAAAAAGCTTGAGCTGTCAGGTGAGAGTAGCTCTAATAAAGGTGGAGCTTTGAAAAGGCAACATGCAAAATATTTTCTATGTTAAAATTTTGTGAAAGACTTTTAACCTTTAAAAATTTTGGTAATAAGTAAACATGTAGCAGTTGCTACATGTGTTTGGTTTTTTAGTGTACTTTTTTTTTTCCTAGAGCCTTCAGTCTTCTAGCTGTGAGGAATTACAGAGTTGCAGTCATTCCACTGTCCCTTGCAGGGCCTTTGGCCTAGATACACCAAAACATTTAAGGCATTTACAGGAGTTTTGCCAAAACAGAGCCCCAAGTCACTCTGCATCTTAGCCCAAGAAAGAATTTACCAATGAAGTTCCCCTGTTTCCTGGCAATGTGTCCCTTGGCAYGCTGTGCCCAGCCTGTCAGGGTGGTGAGCTGGGAGGGAGATGCTCTCCAGGTCTCACACAGAAAGCTGAGCTCAGTCAGAACCAAGCAGGCAGAAGGRCATCCTCATCTCCTCTTCAGCATCAAAACCCCCAGCTTAGCTAAGTCTCAACAAAGTTAAAAAATGGGTTCTTTCCTCATCCAAGKACATTTCTAAAATTATAAAAATGCTGCGTACTCCAACCTCCTTCTCATAGCCCTAGCTCAGGTTGGCTGTGRTTTTGTTTTAATCAAATGTGGAAAATCTCTGGGGAGATGGCCTCCTCTTCTCTGGCTTCCTGTTCCAAGGCCGTGTTACTTGATTTTAAAAGTTCTTCCTTCCATTTGGTCTGAGCCTCTTGGACTGCAGTTTTTTGCTGGCTTTCTCTTCTTATGCTGACAGCCACTACTGAGAAGAATTTGACATTTTCCTAACTCCTCTTCGGCAGTTGCAGGTTGCATTTAGATCCSTTTCACTGACAGGCTAAGAAGCTTTTGCTTAATCAATCAGGTCTTCTGCTGAAAYTCCCCACCTTCCTGTGCAAAAAGAAAGTTTGTTCCTGAGTCCTCAAAGAGTTTTCTTTAAAAATTAATCAGTTACCGTGGCAGCGCTGCAGGCGTGTGCCCCAGGCCACACCGGTGTGTGGTGCTCAGGGGAGCTGTGGGTCTGCTCAAGGGTGCACAGGGAAGGCASGACCCATGGCAAACAGGGCCTGCCAGCCTGCCCACACCCTCTATGCTCTTTTGAACCAGGGACTTGAAATTTAATGGCTTTTGTCCTGTACTTCAGTGGTTCAGATAGTGTTAGGTTACAGATGGGTGAAACATCCTTTTTTCCCTTTAAATGTCAAAATGAAATCTACGGTGATAATTTTAGGAAACAAACAAAAAATTCAAATTAAATCCTGAAGTACTGATAAGGAGCATCAACAATGTACTATCAACTGCAATTTAATTTTAACCTAGTATTGTGGAACAAATGACATTTCACGGCCAACAGGGAGACCACTACATGTTTCCACCACGAAAGATTTTATCCATACAGTCTCATCTACTCATTTGAATCCAGCTGGGACCACCAGAAAGCCTCAGAGGTTTTTTGAAGGACTTGCTCTTTGGAGCTGTGCACGTCTTTTGCATGACTGTAGAAAGTGTTAAAAAGATTATCCTAGGTTTAGTGGATATATCTCAGGTAACTGAAGTTAGATGACCTTAATGCCAGCAGTCCAATATCCACAGTTCAAAGCATCCTCTGAGAACATAACCCTGGATTCCTATTTTATAAACTGCTGAGTCTTTGCAGCAGGATACATGCAGATCCATTATTGTCCAAAAATCTGCCATGTTAAAAACAAGGACCACACAGATTTATTTGCATCTGACCAATATGAAAGTAGCTGGAGAAATTTGCAGCATAAACTTTCATGTTTATGTCTGCTTTCAAGTATGYTGTACTTGCATTTTTTAAAAACTATGGTTAGTGTAAAGGTGATGGAGTTTTTTAGCTATCCCCTCATTTTTGCTACATGGGCCAGCTGGTCAGTCATATCAGAAATTTATTTTTAAGCACTGTTAACAGTCAAATGTTTTTGAAGGCTTATATGCTGTGATATTTACATTACACTATTTGAAGCTTACATGCTGCAGCAAACATTCTTTTTGAGCAAAAATGAGAAGCAAATAGTGGTGAAGGGTTTTTAAGTTGCACAAAGGCATCTCCAYATACAGAGCATTTGGATGAAATGATCAGCTCCTCAGAGACAGTCTGTGTCTGTTACACAACTTCTTCTCAGATGTTATTTTATCGCACTGTGGAAATGAGTTCTTCCCTACACATTTATATTTGTGCAACTGTGCGAAAGACARTAAGGGTAAGCTACTGCTGCTTTACCCAGCAGCTCTTGCTGTCTCTATTGCTCTCTTTGCCATCCTGACAATCTGATGGGGTCAAACATTTAACCTTGCAGGTCACAGAGCAGCTGAAGCTTGCCCTCATTTGACCCATGTGAACAATAATAAGGCCCCTTTTCCAATAGTCTTTGTCCTGACCAATCCAGCTACAATGTCAATTAACTTGGCAAGGCTTGCAGCCACTTTGAAAATCATTCAGCGTCTGAGGAATGTTAATAGCAGAACAGCTGTTTTCAAGAGTCTCACACTTTGTGTTTCTTGTATTAAGAATTTTACTAATTCTTCCCTCATTGTTTGCTCTCATATGACATAAGATATAAACTGATCTGCTGACCTCAAAAATGTGTTTTTCTTGCAAAGGGAGTAATTTCTTATAAGCAAAACAGTATTTAGCTAAAATGTCTAAAGAAGTTTTGTTTGGTTTTCTGCATAAGGACTTAATTTGGTTTCTTGTATTTTTACTAACACATGCTTCTAACAGGGGTTTGGACCAGCTGATCTCCAATGTCCATTCTAACCTAAATTCTTCCTTAAGTGCTGCTGAGTTAAAAGTTGGTTTAGACTCTTTTCTGCTCAGTACAGCACAAGCTGTGAMGGAACCCATTTTAGCAGTTGAATGGAACTAGTTCTGACTTACTTTTCCATCCATTTCTAACCTGCTGCCCAGAAGGGAGCTTTATAAATCATGTATCTCAGCACTTTTAACTTCTTGTGTCCAATAGGAGTCCTTTCCATATTTATGAACTGYCTCCTTCACCAGAGCAAAACATTTCTGTAGCCTGGATAAACACCTTTCATTTTATATTAAGAAAGAATTAATTTATTTAGCTTTTGTCTTTGGAAACAATATTAACCTGGAATGTCAGCCTAGGATAGCACTTTCTGTCATGAGTGAGATGAAGTCTGATATATTGCCACTCAAAGGGTTATGACGTCCTCATTATATAAATCAGAAGGAAAACCCACCAGTCTTCCAGTGAGGTATAAAGTTCAGGTTTTCRAATCTAGAAGATCATGAATGCCTAACACTGAAAACTATGGGGTGCATTTACATTGCACACTAAAATAGCACATTAAAAATACAATCTCAATTCCAGTAATAGGCATTCACATACTAGTAAATGTCAAAATTGTATTTGTACTGCAGCACTGTTGAGTATGGGCATTACCACAGTATTTAGTGCACAGTACTCTKTTCACAGGACTCCTGCCCTCCTGCCTTCAAATTCCCTTCATGGTCCTTTTCTTTCTGGTTCTTTTTTTTTTATCTTTGCTCTTTTTTTTCATTTGTTTTTCTATTTTTTTCCTTTTCCTTTTAAAGTGTCTTAAATTATTCAAGATGTAATTCCACACAAACAATAAAAAGCACAGGCTGGACACTTCAGTCATCCCTTTAAAATTTGATGTTTCTGTTTCAAATCATTAAAACTTTACTCAAGAGAGGTAACAAGAACATCTTGATATGGACAGAATGATTTATGCATTTTCTCCTAATTTAGTTCTTTCAAATAGTAATTTTGACTGAAATTTTCCAGAAAGATTCAGCCTGAGGAAAGTTACCCAGTATGCAAAATTTCAGGCCAAACAGTTAAAGTTTGGCAAAGTTATGAGCTTCAGAAAATGATTTTGTAATGGATCTTCTGGGCAATTTTTGTAGATAGTGCTACCAGTCCAATCTACCACACATACAAAAGATATTTCTAATTGTAATAATTTTCTGGAAATTACTAATCTTTTTTTTTTTACTCTAGGAAAAGCTTGGTACAATTTTTCTGGGTTTACTGTGTTCATGAATACTCCAAGTGAYTGCTAAGCACAACTAAATACATCATTGGAAGGCTGAGTTTTAAAGAAGTAGGAGAAGGATGTCTTACAGGAATGGGCAGGTGAGGGATTAGGCACATGCAAATGCACATGTTCACAGCACTTCCATGTCCTTTACACTGTGACAAACAAATCCATAAAAARGAAATTACTTTTGACGCAATTCCAAAAGCAGTAGAAGTTTTAGGCAGTAGAAGCCAGAGACAACTGGACTTGAGATAGCACTGAACATTGTTTGCATTCATATGAAAATGCAAGTGAGAATATTCATGCTATTTCAAGACATATTTGTATCAATATCATTTCAATATTAACATAATTAGGTTTGAATTGACAGTTTTTATTCATACTAGCTTACATACATACATGCCTCCCCTAAAGAGAGCTTTTATGCTCATGTATCACCGTGTGGAAAATTTGAGAATACCATTTTATAAAATCACTCTCAGCTTCTCAATCAGGAGAGTTTAGTCAGGCCTAAGGTTATAACTTTTCTTTATGATGCCATTGAAATGGGAYTTTCTTGATTAACTCATTACATTTGAGCTTAATTTATCCATAGTCCTTGTACATATTTTCAGCTCTCGTCAGCAAACTGACAAATGCTTCTAGTTTCAAAGACTTTCAGGCATCTTTCAATTGTGCAATATAAGTCAGGGCAGTCATTCAGCTAACATGAATAATTTTTAATTTCTTGAAAAAAGCCAATGGCTGCATAGTGATTATTCCAGTTGTGGCCTTTGATCACAAAGAGCAAGCTGTACTGATGAAAAGGATGTTTTCTCGCCCTGCCCAGAAACTTGTCTTCTCTACCATGACATTGGATCCTCTGATGCCACATTCCCCTACCCAACAGCAACTGATTCGAGAAACTTGGTTTGGTTTGGACAGGGCAGGTGGCTCTGAGACAAAGAAAGCTGCCACCTACTGAGCGGGTGCGGGGACACTTCGGCTGAATTGATTCAGTGTGTTCACTAGTGGTTCATGCAACTAGCCAGTAACAAATAAAAAGTTATTTTATGCATTATTTTCAACACTTAAAACCAGGTAAAACTATGAAGTGGCTGAAGTTTTCACAGTCTGCAGAGAAGGAGTTCAGGTGTTTCAAAATGTCAGTTGTTAAACAGGATGGAATAGGCAGCAGTGGCCCCACTCTGGGCACGGTTTTGTACGGTATCCAAAACTGTGAATAACTAAACCCCTTCAGTTTCCATTCACACATCTTCTTTTCTCTTGTAGAGCTACTTTAATCCATTCACTGCTGATCCCYCCCAGCAGGAACTGTTCTTGCAGCCTCAAGAGACAGAGCTATTCTTGAAGAATGCCAAGCAGCAGTTGAGTCTACGCACACCGACAGCACCTGACCCAGCAGCCACTGCCAAGGCTTGAGTCAATGTTATACCACTTAAAAAAGAAACACATCTTTAACCTGACAATGCTACTGGGATCAGCTTGTGTTTGTTAAAAATGGTAGGAATTTTGTCATTTATTCCACAGAAACAACATGCCATGAACTATTTCAACTGGTGGAAAATGTGGAGGTCATTACAAGGTCAATGAGTACAAGGCCAAAAATGATCAGAAAAATTACAATATGCTTTGAAGTCAAACTGACTTGTTCAAGGACAAAACAGTGAAGCGTGGTCATTGGAACCTCACCTGGGAACATTTTGCCATCTATTGTTTCATAAGATAAAAARTGGTTTCCAGACAAGAGACCAGAAGCTGATGTAGACGAGGAAGGATTTGCAGTTTATGACCTYACTCATCCCACATTTAAAAGACCCAGTTTGCTGGCACAAATACACAAGCAAGCCTGGATGGCCCTGGAGGGTGATTAGGAGGTTGCAGTGGGTCTCTCACATCGAACACCTGCACAACCTTCCAGCAGAGAGCAGTGTATGCCCTGAAAGAGCGTTGTGGCAGCATGGGAGACAGCTACAGCTGGGTACAGCTCCCATCCTGCTTCATAAGCCAACAGGACAAATCCTGCAGAGGGAACAAAAGCAGCCCCTCAAAAGAATTGCAGGACTAAACATTGCCTGCTCCTTCAAGAAGATGAACCATCACAATGACAGTTTTATCATCTGCAGATWATTCAACACATTACCTAACACATTCACTTAAATAATTTAAATGCCTAGATTATGGAAGTTACTGAGATGGGAATTRTGGTATATCTGTATTACATAAAGCAGTGTCACATTTAAGTCACCCAGATTATCACCAGCCACCATGCACAGTGTGCTGCTATTGTGCCCTCAAAACACAGCAGCTTGATGGCCATGCTGACTCATCCCTGGTCTGGAAGATTCTGTTTGGACTAGAGAATCTCAGAGTAGWAGCCAATCTGCTTTTCAGTGCCCTTATCATTAATTTCAGTGTTCTCACCATTAGTTTAATGATAAACAAATTTGCAAAATTTACCTTAAAAAAGTAGTATAACAGATATAGACAAGATACAGATAAAAACAATACAATACAACAGCTAAAAACAAATTAAGACAGTGCAAGGCAGGTAATACCAGACAGGAAAGGGATCAAGATCTAAATGAGTGAGCTTTAAACTCTTCTCCATGCAAGAAAATTACTGTCATCTTGAAAGAGTATGTCTTGGCTTTGGATAATCAGAATTGTGTCTCAAAAAAAGTAGTAGCTGCCTCTGTGACCTGAAAACAGAGTTATTTTAGGAGAACATTTTTTTTTTACGTTCTCATTTTATTGTCAATAGCTCCCATTGAACTTCTGCTAACTGTTAAATGGACAATTTACAAATAAAAGTCCCACTAACTGACGTTCTTGTAGGCACTTTCAGTGAAGCAACTCAGTATTGAAATCCACTTCTGAGGATTGTGAGCATTGCTAGTTATAGTCTTCTTTTTGAGTAGATCTCAAAAGTCAATCTACATGCAGTGATAAATCAGAGCAATCAGAGGCTGACTGCTCTATTTACTGGGGGGACACAGAAGCAGGAAAAAGGGGCAGCTTCCAAAGAGTAGAAGCAACCAGAAGTATTCCTCTTCTGTGAGAAGAGGTTGCTATGTAGCAACACGTGCTCTGAGTCATCAGTGGAAGAGAGAAAACTGCCTTCTGCCCTGTCTTCTAAAGACATTATTCCTCAATGATTTCTGGTTTTAAGTGTCTAAAATTAGCATCCATCCTACTTAACATAGATAGGCCTTTTGGAAGCAAGGAAAGGATACTTTTTAATGGTRTGTTTTCTGAAAAAAATATTTCATTGTCACCAGTGAGAGCCTAGTGAAAGGTCTGTTTATATTGGATCTAACTTTTCATCTCTGCAGAAGTCTGTAAAAGCAAAGCTCTGGAACCACCATGAACCCTTGGCAGTTCTATGCTCCTTTGAAACTGCTCAATATGACGAACTTAGCCTCATGATTCAGTCTGTTAATATTTGCATAAGAAATGAAAAATGAATCTATATCTGAACATAGTGAGTGCCTTTCTGAGAAACCGAGAGGGAGAACATAGAGAGAGAAAAAACCTTGATGCTGAGTTTTCTGCTATTGAATTGGTGTAATGGAAAATGTTATTCCCCAGTCACCTTCTTGACTCCTATTTATTACACAACATCCTCTTGCTTTCCAGTTCAGCTCATGCAGGCTTTCATGTTTCTGCTGAACAATTTCTATGATAATGTAGGCCAAAAAATTAGATCTGCTTTTTTTTATCATCTAGCCAAGTTCAGGCCAGACACTCAGCTGGATAAAACCACAAATTCTCAGAAGAGTCAATATCACAGAAATTGCACTTCCCCTGTCTGTCTACTGATTAGAAAACTGCCACATCTTTAGCCATGTCCATAGCTGTTCTTATTTTCTAACAATGAATCACCAGAAATCCATATTCCTGGATTTTGTTCTTGAACGTTAGAAGCCTCATAAACACTGAGTTTCTGATGTGTGTTTGACACAATCTTTTCTCAATCATTCCTGGATAAAACAGTCATGTTTTTCCAGGGCAGTTGAAGTCACTCAATGCTTCTGAGGACTATTCAGTAGGAGTCACAGGAAGAAGGGCTTCAGGATCTGGCTGAACCCTACAGAAAGCTCTGTGTTACTCAAACATTTCAGGTTTTGAGCTGATAGACCTGCTCTTTTTCTGAGACTTCAAAAAGATCTAAAAGTYGTGATTGTAAGGCTCAGCTGAACTGACCTCTTTCTTAATCCAGCTACCTTCATAATAATTTTTCTGTACATTAAAGAGAGAAAACGTGGAGTYTCTTAGGATAGCGGAGATTAAAGGGAAGTTAAAAGAAGCTCACATCTTCCCTGAAGGACTGTTGTCATATCTACTATAAAGTTTGAGATACCAGCACTGGCATTAATCAGAAATTATGTATGACACCAACATAAATAAGATATCCGTTCCTAAATAGGCTCAAGCTTGAATTTGTGACTTCTTTCTCTCTCTCTCTCTGTGTGAGTGTGTGTGTGTGAATGGGAAAACATATCATATCCAATAAGGTTGTTATTAAAATAAAACTGGGAAGGCTCAATGAATATAAAGATTTTGGACAGTAGGAATCATATGCTTCTAGTAACAACAAACAATATTATTTGTTTCTCCTCTTTCTGATGTTAACCTGCTGATTTCGAAAAGGCTGAGATTGTATAATTTTCTCCAGGCAGGAAGAGAGTCATCCAGCTCCTTCTAAAGCAGTGTTACCTTGGAAATACTGGTGAAAAACAAGCCAGCATACAGGCATGTCTACCATGCTATAGTCAACATTCAACCTTCCCCCCCCCCAATAAACTATGAAAGCTGACATAAAAATTTCTGACCAGAATAGAATTAAAATCTCTCAAATATTTTATCAAAAGAACTGAATTTAAACATCAGAAAATTGCACAGCTGTCTCCATTCTCTCCAGGAAGACAGCAGGAAACGAATTGCTCTAAGAATTGATAGTGAATTCTTAGAGTTATTAGAGGCTGCTCAAAAGTCAATGGGAAAATCMTACTAAACTCCAGTAGGAGCAGAGTTTCCTCCAGAAGATATGAGGGTTCATCAGGTGGACAGCCTCATTACTATATTTATTTGGAGAGTAGCCTGCACTTATTGTTCTAGTGTGTGTAGAATTCAGCAGCAGCTTTCCTGCTGACTCAGACTGTTGGTTGTTGAGGTTGTCTAAGGTAAAATTACTTCTACTTCCAGGTAATGTTTGCAGCTYGGATTGCTGTCAAAGACATACAGCAATCTTTCTTTTATGCAAATGTTTTTCATGTTTGAGAATGCCCCACCAAGAAGTATTAAGGGGGCTCAGCTAAAAAAGAGTTGGATATTATTCTTGTTTCTGCATCAGCTGGCACAATGGGGTTAAGAAGTAGTGTAATACAACTCAGAAAAGCTAATGAGGAGACGGTGATGCAGTTGTCAAGGTGTTTSCTGCTTTTGTAGGCAAAGAAATGTAATAACACCCTCCACAATTTGCAGTCTCCAGCTCTTCATTAAGCTCCTCCTTAATGAACACCCTCTGTATGGATGGAGAAATTTCCTTTTAGGAAAAACACTTCATGATGACTTCGTTGMCAGCTACATAGATAATTGACTCAATGAACACTAGCCTCCACAAAGGTAAAGATTTCCTCCACTGCAGGATTCCTGACAGCCAAGATTTAATTTGAAGGGACAGGCCTGGTCTTGCATTCTGAAGCTTGTTTCTTTGCTGTTCTGAAAAGGAACAGCATATTCCCTTATCTAACAGACACATTTATGAAGGAGACCCCTCCCAGTTTCAGGAGAGATGCGCCTTGTCAGCCMCAGTGAGGCAATGGATGCTGCACTGGAGCAGCAGAGAGACAGATTTCAGTCCAGCTGGTTTGCTGTCCATCCTCTCTGCATTCTGTAACAAATCAGAACCACAAAGGCTCTGCTATCTAAGGTTTTTTGTTGACAGCATTTTCCATGGAAATAAAGGCTTTACTTCTGCCAAATTCAGGTGGAACAGAAAAAAAAATGTTTGGAAAACAGACCTGTTACTTTGTCTTTTTTCCCATTCTTTGGAAGACACTTCTAGTAGTTCAAATTGCTAAGAACCTATGAGAAAAAGAGCTTTTTTTGTGTGGGAGGGGGTGGGGGGAGGGATTAAAAAAAAAAGCTTGTGACCTGTATTTTTTTTCCATAATGATAAACAGCATACTAAATTACTGCTTAGTGGAATCTGGTGCACCACCATTATATAAGCTTTGATTGATAGTTCATCAAAAGGGAACAATTTAATAATTTTTAAAACAGAAAGAAAGAAAGAAAGAAAGAAAGAAAGAAAGAAAGAAAGAAAGAAAGAAAGAAAGAAAGAAAGAAAGAAA
>NW_026623470.1:354429-358630 GCF_030028575.1 Malurus melanocephalus | reverse complement strand
AGAAAGAAAGAAAGAAAGAAAGAAAGAAAGAAAGAAAGAAAGAAAGAAAGAAAGAAAGAAAGAAAGAAAGAAAGAAAGAAAGAAAGAAAGAAAGAGTAGATATTTTTTAATTTATAGCTAAAACAATAACAATGCTCCATTCATGACTAGCACAAGCTTTGCAGGACCATACTGTACTCAGGTCTTTCTGCTTTTTGTTTCCCCACAGCTGAAAAGAACTAGGAACAGATGTTTACTGCGGATRTATTTTACAGTTGATATTGAACAATGCTTTAAATTTCACCTGCAAATTATTCTAATGCATTCATTTGTCTGTGAAAACTCGAGTCTACACAAGCAGCCATGTTTTAGGAGACTTTTATATAAATTAGCTATTTAATGACCTCAGTGTGCCAAAAGACTAGCAGGAAGGAAGAACAGTAAATAACTCTGTTCTGACCAAAGAATTGGTGAATTAATATTTAACAATGCTGAAACTATAATTCTTGTCAGCAAGGATGTCATTCCAGGCAACAGTGCACACTCCTTTTTACTGTTACTGTAGGGAACAACTTTAAGGGCAGGGTGTGCCTAACGCTTTCTGATATCCTAAAAGGAACAGAATTCATAGAAAGACTCAAGGGTATCCCAGCAGGACCCACCTSTGTTCCATCAACAGCTCATCCCTGCTGCTCATGAAGAGTAGAAATTTYGCATGTAGGTCTGAAATGCATCTGCAGAACACTGAAGGCCTTTACTGAGCTGGCTGATATCRGTGCTACAGCACAGACATTGCCTTTTGAAGTCTTTCCTTTTCACGTTTATGTTTAATCGCTGCAAATTACTGGAAAAGTAATCAGCTGTGCAGGCAGTAGGACACAACATGGAGCACTCTGTGCCTCTGTCCTTAACATAAACACTGAGTTATATCTTTCTGATTGTACAGGGAATTGAAGGGAGAGCCAACTCTCTTCATCTCTTATGAATAAAACTTTCCTTAAGGCTGATAAAAATGTTGAACCCACATGAAAGAAGATAAAGCCCTTAACCTAAGAAAAAAACTCTTCTGTCTTTCACCATTAGCAGACCTAGGAGAATATTGGCCTATGAGCTCATGAAAGAAGAACTCTGAAAACAGGAGGCCGGCTCAGTCTTTATTTTTTCCTTCCTCTGAGCTCTTCTATTGTGGCTTCTATTGCTCCTTGATGATTTCCTAACCTAACTGCTCACTCTCCCTGTCATTATAAGCCGATGGAGAAGGTTTCCTACTGGAGAGAGGAGTCTCATTTTTAGATAAAGAAACATCCAACACTCACCACAGAGTTGCTGTACATAACAAGGAAGCCAGGTAGTATATACCGCGTCTTCCCTACGTGGGTTTAGTTTGTCAAGAAAGTATATGAGCATTGCGATGAAGTCTCTTTTTGGCATAGTCTGTGTTTTGAAAGAGAACTTTTGATTTCTGCCTACTGCTGCAATGTCTTTGACTTGCTTTATGTTCAATGTCTTTCTCTATAGCTCATTATTTAGCTTTCTCCTCAAGGGCCCTTGACTTAACATGAAACAGTCATCAACCTTTTGTAAGAAAATTGTCAATTTTTCTTTTTCCAGAACTTCATCCTGGAGAACAAGGTGGTGGTTATATGAGCAAGAGGAGAAAAAGAAGTAGGGAGTTTCTGTCTGGAAGACAGAAGATAACTGTCTCTCATTTTCCAAAATTGTCTCATTAATACAAATTCAGTTAAACTTGTATTTAGCTTTGACATCTGCTGCTTCTGTTTAGATCCAATGTGTGGTTTGTGTGTCTCATATTTCTATCTGTTTCAGTTTCTCCAATAAGATGTATTACCATCACTTACAAACCTGATCTTGCTTAAGGGCTTGGACTATAATAGCTACCCCAACTGTGCCTTTAAATAACCTGTCAGAAATTACTGCTTCATCTTCTACACATATCAAACAAAAAAAATCAAAAATTTGCTCTTATGGTGAAAAAAAATAACTAATGAATTCTCACAATCATATGTTGTATCTCTGGTTAAAATGAAAATTGCAAACTAATCTACTAGCTTTATTCCAGAAAGAGAATTGCATGGGTGAGTCATGCCCAAAAATGCAACACCACAACAATGACAAAAATAGATGCATGACAATCCTATCACTGCACAGAGATGTGTACTTTTCTGGTAATTCACTGCCAGCCATTGGCACAAAGCTACTGCTTTAGGTGAACCTTGCCTATGAGACATTACTGTATACAAAAAGCAGCTTCTCAACCACCAGAGCCGTTCACTGTCTGCATGCAGCATCTGAGCTGCTTCATTCCCCGACAAAAATAGAATCTGACTGCACTTGAGTTTCAGTTAGCACTGCAATGTTAATCCAGAGATGAGGGTYCCTTTCTTGTTGCATTGTTTTTGGTACACATAAAGTGGTGATTTAGCAGGGCTTTATAGACCATCTACCAGAACTCCCTTTTAGGGATTTATAGATTGGATGAGTAAACTGCCACCAGACACCATGGGTGGCAATCTAAACAGGAGCCAGCAGCAGATCAGCACCATCCTGCACTTACTGGCAAGAATGTGCAGCATTCAGGAAAAGTGATTATTCCCCTTTATTTGACACATGTGAAATTGTTTTTGGAATGCCACCTCCGGTTGTGATCTTTCTTGTACATTTTAGACTAAGTTCAGTGGAAGACCACCAAGATAATCAGGAGATCTGGGAACTGTGGAGAGAATCAGAGACAACTTTTACTCAGCCTGGAGATCAAAGGAGAAATCTAATTGTATTTCACTTGCCAGGGAATGAAATGGTTCAAKAGAAGATGGAGCCAAATTTGTCTCAGAGGTATACACAGTGGAAAAATGAGACACAATGAACACGAATTGCAGCACAGGAAATTCTCTGTACGATCAAGGAAAAAATGTCTTCTCAGTGAAGATGATAAACCACTGAAACAGGTTGCTCCCATAGGTTGTGAGATCTCCACCCTTGGATTCCTTCAAAGTTCAACTGCATATGACACTGGACAATCTGCCCTAACAAGTTCAGAGCTGCTTTGAGAAGCAATCTCAGAGAGAGATTCCAATGTAAATTACTAAATGATTCAACAAGTTAAGATACATTCTTCTCTTCAGAATCTCCTACTGACAGCTATAAAATACTTCCATTTAAGTTGCTGACTCCTGCATCTCTGATTTGGAGGAAGTGTTACAGATCTTACAGACCAATGCAGACGTCTATGTTTTGTAACACTGGGCCTCTTGAAAAACAGACCTCTAAGTTTCATAATATTATTTTTTTATTATTTCTGAGAAACTATATAAAATGAACCATAATCCCTGGAATCCTAACCCAAGGTAATGAAATCAATTTCACTGTATTGTAGCCTGAGCACATAGATTCTCAACACAAGGGTTGTAGGATCACAATCTGTATTATAATTTAATTACCAGAACCAATGTTGAGGCTAATTTGTATGTTTCAGGCCATATACCCCATGGTCACCAGAACATGGAGATTTAAAGCATCCACAATGGTGGAAATGGAAGGAAGAGAACCACTTTTAGTTTAAAAACACTACTTGAGGGTGTTCTCTCTTAATTAAGAAATTATTGTGGTTTTATCTGTGGTTTATCTTCTGTTTTCTTGGTTACAAAATTTACTCACTACAAAGTCTTGGCAACTAAAATCAAGCCTGCAGTTATCTTTAAAATGTTAAATATAACACATGGAGCCAGATTCTGGAAGTTTTAGTTATCCTGAGTAGAGTCTAGATAGAGCAATTACAATTGAAGGTGTGCCTCGATGAGGAAGGCACAGCTCAGTTTGAGCCAGAGAGGCAGAATGAGGCTCAAAAAGGCCTGCTAAGTGAAAGAAGTAAAATCATRGATAATCAGCTTTACACTGTATAGCAGCCCATATTTTAGGAAACACAAGCGGTTTGTTTGTGTTTTGATTCAGCCTCAACCGCTACCTTTCACCAAATCTCTGTGTTTCAAAAGTCAGCTTCCCTCACCTCTTTTCTGCATCTTTTGATTACAGAGGGTACCTAAAGAAAAACATTACTTGTCAAGATGTTACAAAACCAAAAAGAAAACAGCCTTGGATTTTTTTTATTGTTTTGTGGTTTTTTTCCTCACTATATTGATGAAACATATGTATTTAGATTAACATACAAACCAGAACACACTAGCAAGTTAATTTTAAAAATGGG
>NW_026623470.1:315137-354379 GCF_030028575.1 Malurus melanocephalus | reverse complement strand
TCTGGCTGGGTGCCATTCAGACATGTAAAGGCAATGAGACTGAATAAATAACCTTAATAATTTTATCAGGCATTTTATGTTGCMACATGTTGGAAAATACTGAAGGAAAGTAGATTAATGGCTCTTTTTATCTAACTGTTTTTAAAATAATTGCCACGTCAACAAAGTTAAATGCAGGTTCCATCTCAGAAATCGGTGTTAACCCAACCATTTATCCACTGCTATTTTGAACAAGATCAAGTAATAACTATTTTTCCTCCTCAGAATTAAAAGAAGCAACCATGTACAGCACTTGTGCACAACTGGAGATCTCAGGGTCAGTTTTTAATTCTTGGTTGGATTTCTCTGTGGTGCTCAGACCAATAGGGATAAATCATTTGAATCCATACTAAGCAAACTTTRAAAGAATATCTGACCGGTTCTGGTGATTAAATGTGAAGGTGATTGTGAATCAAATGCACATCTACTTATAAACTGGTCCATCACATATTAATGCCACAAGACCAGAGACTTCATCACAAGAATATTGAACACCGACTGATGTTTAAACTGCTGTATCTGCTTTGGTTTGTGAACTGCCCCAAGGGAGGGACCAAAGACTGCAATAAACGTATGATGCTTGCCTTACTCAAGACCATACTTATGTTCTGGAGAGAATGTAGGAAAACCACAAACTGAATTACAGCCCTGCCAAAACAAAGCTTTCAGCTGTCCCATCATCTTTTGCAATTATAAGCTCCAGCAGAAGCAGGATGGTTATGGCCCACAGAGTATTCGGGGTCCATTCTAAACTTGGACATTACCTAAATTTTAGACATTCTGAGCTGAAGCTGAATGCAGACTGTTGTCCCAGACACCAGGTTGTAGGAATACCAAGCATCCCAACATTCATACTTCAGCTATRGTGTAGGCACTTTTGAAGTTTGAATATGGGCCAAAAGTGAGAGAAGAAAACCATTTATTTGCCCAAAATGTATTGAAACAGCATGGAAAAAAAATAGAGACAACCTTCATTTTTCGGGTTTTCTGCTCTCCTCATTCTTTTGCATTTGGGTTTTTTTAATGCTCTCCTTTCAGCTGGCAATATGATTTTGTTTAAGCTCATACAGCTAGTTTACTTTGCATAGTAAATCAGAAGTAACTTAAAGGACTACTTCTGGTCTCATTTAGTTWGGCTTGACATTATTGACTCAGCAAGTACAGAGCAGAGAAATCTAAGTAAAGATGATGCCGAGACATTTGTTATTGCTTTAAATTTCACAATGGATTTGGATTTGCACCTGTACAAAAAAACCTTCCATTTTCTTTTGGTACCTTGCTACATCCACTTTCAGTGATGCAAATGACTCAGATGACAATATCATGGATTCACTCAGGCTGGGAATGACAAGAGTTCTCTTATAATTCTAAGAGGCAGAGCCATTATACCGCAATTGGCTATGTTTCAGTTTTCTGATTTTTTGCTAATTAAAGTCATAGTTTTCCAGACATGCTACAATATACATCATTAATACAGAGGAGAYGTGGACTTTGTTTGGCAAGTCTCACAGTGTAAAACTCCTTAACTTTATTTTACACCTACAGTTTTCAAGCCTTGGCAAACAGTTTAAAATAGAAAGATCTGAAAGGGGGTAAAATTTCTGGCATTAGACTAGAGTGGARTGTTTAAAGCTCAGATCCACCAGCAAGCTCAAACATGGTTTAAGGATAACTTTGTTTTTTTTTCATACAATGTCCTATAGAGCACATGCCAACGCATATAGAGTCTGATTCTGCTGTCAGCTATACTAAAGTAAATCCAGAAGTACTTCAATGAACTTTACTGAATTGCACTGTATTCTTATTTATGTTCAGAAGAAACACACTCCTTAATTTCTAAGACAAGTTAGTCACAAGGTGTTATGAACACACAGCCTTTCAAAGCCCAGAGATTTATCAAAAAGCTCGGTCCTGCAGAGTGCTACAAGAGTTCCTTGATCAGGACCTAGACTGTAGATTATCCAGTTGCCATCTGTGAGTAAAGGCAAAACAATTATCCCTGTTCAGAAACTCAGACAGCTTTGGCTGTAACACGATGTGCCACACTTTGAGCCTTGCTYGTGTAGGGTCTGCCATGTGGGGAGTTGGCTGGGAGCATTCACAGACAGCAGCAGCTACAGACCCAAACTCAGCAGGTACTAACTTCTTATGTCACAGTGAGTTTACCGTGCCTCTGAGTCCTGAATYTTCTTCTCTAGGGATCAACTGTGTCAATTGTGCTGTATTTCCGTCTCTGTATCTTCTATAAGAAGACCCATAACCACAGAGATTGGTAGTTTGTGGGTGTATCAGTGTGTAGCTATACCAGCTGTAAAAGGAGACRTAGAAGGGATGCTGTTAAATTGAACACCCAGATACAAAAACAACCCCATGTTTTGGGAAGAATGAAGGGCCTTTGACTCAGCTGAGTCAAATCCCTGCACAGATTTGGATTGTTGCCTGCTCAGATCAGGTCCAGCAGCGCTCTCTAGGTTTTGTGCCGTCTAACACCACCCACTGCTCATGAGCCCCCGTGTGATTCATTGGCACTCCCAGATGTGCTGAGGGCTCATTGTCCTCTTGGCCTACCACTTTCCTCCTACCCATGAGGAGGCTGTGCCACAATAATCCTGCCCACCCTGAGATGTCCCATTATCCTTATCCAATTACTGAGCATAATACACACAGAAAATAGGGAGATGAGGCCAGTCATGAAAAGGTGTCTCTTCTGAACCTGTTTTAGGCAATGCACTGTTGTAATTATTGTCGCAAAAGCTTCAGACCAGGAAAAGAGGACAGCTAGGGAATCACAAACAGATGATGAGAGAGCAGATGGGAATGCCAGGATTGAGGCACAATCTTTGTCAGAGRCACTTTGCACTGAATCCACTTTGTCCCAAATACTGTTCACTGACTTGCAGCAATCAAGGTGGAAAGCACTGGAATGCCTCACCCAAGGGCACCCAAGCCTACGCTGCCTGGATAGAGTCCTCATCCTCAGACAGCAGGCTGGGCTGGGCTGGGCCAGGGAGAGTGAGGGCTCTCCAAATGCACTCATGAACTTGGGCTTGAGGGCAGCCAAGAATGAAGCATTTGCAATTCAGCCCAGCCACTGACAAGGTTGTAGAATTTTGTGTCCAAATTCTCTGTGCCTGAGACTTCTATCTGCAGCTGACCCTCAGTGTCCATCTGCATCAGCGGGCCAGCAGGAAGGAGCCAGAGCCCAAAGCAGTCYCTTAGATGAGCAGCCAAACCACAGCCTGCACAAATACACTCCCTCTAGTGCTTTCTTTCTCTTTGTTTATGTTGTTCTCTGCACAATAGAAATGGGGCAACAAATGGGCTCACATTTGGGGTGATTCATTATCCTGTTCCAGGCAACATCTCCTTGGATCTTTCCATTCAGATGGAGTCCCAAAAATGCAACTAATAATGTAAGATAATGTAATATAATATAATATAATGTAATATAATATAATATAATATAATGTAATGTAATGTAATGTAACGTAACGTAACGTAACGTAACGTAACGTAACGTAACGGAACGTAACGTAACGTAACGTAACGTAACATAACATAACATAACATAACATAACATAACATAATATAATATAATATAATATAATATAATATAATATAACATAATTAATATACTATTTACAGCTATATCACATTGAGCTTCTTTCTTATCCTGTCAGTAACAGCATGAAAGGTTTTGTTTTTTTTTTTTTAATAGACTGATTCAGGAGAGCTTTTGAGGTTTTTGATAACTTCTCATTTAAACCAAGGTGTTAAACTGGCCTAAAGGCTTTAGCAAGAAGCAGCACTAGTGAACCTGCCTTACTTTTAGAACAGGCAGAAGCTGCAGGTGTGCTGCTTGCATTAAAGGGCATGTGTCTCTGAACTCTGGTCCAAGACAAGTCCAGCTCAGACAATTGCCATTAATTAACCTCTGTCTGCTGTTAGACAGCTGAGCTCATCTAAAACACTCGTGCCATCAAAACACCTCCAGAGGGATGATTCAGYTTCTTCATCTTCCTTCATCAGGTTAGGACCTGCTTGTAGGCSCAGTGTCCTGCCCTATTCTTTGTGCCATCTCTGAGTTATTGTCGAGTCAGTTCAGCTTATAAAACCAGATGAAAAAAATTCATTCTTTTGCTGGATGAGTTTTAAGTCCCTTCAGAAGCTGAATTGACTTTTCTAGTGAAAGGCAAAATTCACAGAAGTGAAAAAGAGGCTGGGCTGGCTCCATGTGGTTGGAGACAGWGGAAAGAGCACAGGGGCAAGGGGAATATGTAATTTAGTGCTTTGAGATAACCACAGCAGTCAGTAAAAGGCTGCATTTGATTGGGTGTGTCAACTGAGAGCTTTTATATAAATAAAATACTACATGGCAGTCTTTCTGAACAAAAGGTGTCTAATCAATCATCAACAAAAACATCAGGCCAGAATAAGCAAGATGTTATGGGAAGATCTAATGCAAAATCTTCACTGATGTAGATTTACTTAAAAGAGAGACTTAAGTGAGTTTGTACATACCCTATGCCTCCAGCCTTCTTTCATCTTACCCTGATGGGAGATAAAAATAATAGAGAAAAAAAACCCCAACCTGTTCAAGATGAAATGAAATGAAATGAAATAACTGCTTAACAACTGTGCAGTTGCTTGCAGTTTTGTTGGCTGGCTGGAAGTAACCCTATGAATTAGATAAAGGCACATTTACACGGTAAAAGCCTCTATTCAGTGCAAAAGAATGCAATAGCGAGCTCCTGTCTGAAGCCAAAAAGCTAATGTGTGTAGTTTTTTTTAATCCGGAGAGTCCTCTGTTACAAACAGGACCTGCAAAACGCGTGAAACAAGTGTCTTAAATTCTTGAGGTATCCAAAAGATCACTCTGCACAGCAGCAGTGTTACAGCATCAATAAGAGCCTGTGCTGACCTGGAAAACCATCAGGTTGACTCAGCACCCATGTCATTCTATCTTAGATGTGCTATCTTCTGGAGAAGAGAAAACCTTTTAAGGTAAATCAACTAGGTTTGTCTCAAATTACTTTTTTTTTTTTTTCTTTACCTCTTGTTATGTCTGGGAGAAACCTGAGCTCAGTGTGCAACTGAAGCTACAAAAGGTCTGGCAGGACGGCACAGAGATGAAGGATTACGCTTTAGACATGGCTGCCACATAAAACCCTGCTGAAGGTAATCACACAGGTATAACAATCCAATAAAATTGTGTGTGTTATGAATGGAAAGGGCTGCAAATGGCTAGCAATGTTAATGCATTTCATCTTCAGGAATTTGTCACTGAGTGCACAGTTCAGGGATTTGTTAAGCAGCATTTGGCATGCTTCCCCATCCTCTCATTCGTAGAGGGGAATGCTGCCAGTTGGTCTGCATCTGCCAGACTTGTATCCAGYCAGCAAATTAAAAAATCCTCCCACACCCCCCACAAAAAAAAAGAAAAAAATTRCAACATCTCATTTAGGTCCTATCTTTCTGTTCTTCCAGTCATATTATACTTCTTTCTGAATTTCACCAGCCATTAAGTATCATGTCCCACCTACCATCTCTCATTTAGTACTGAAAAAGGGATCAGCTCCTTCTATCAGCCATTCCAGATGATCATTGATATTGTAGTCTAGATATTACGTATTATAGTCTGGAATAGCAAGCACCCTCTCTGTTTTCTTCCATTCTTCCATTTGAGGATTGTCTTGTGCTAGCCTGTAAAGCTGTCTTAGTACTGTCCTTCCATTCCTCAGCTCCTGAATAATGTGAAGCCAGGAAAGTCTTGATAAGATTTGAGGTGCCAGCACTAAGGCCTGCACATCAATAGGACTGCAACATGAGATTTGCTGACCCAAACTTTGTCATTTTAGACATTGTGCCCTTTTTGTTGCTGTTGTATAGGGATGTCAGAGTTACCCTAAGTACCACATCAGCCCCGTGTAGTTATCTTGAGTGGTAAAAAATATCCTAAGTAACACTGGACATCTTCATTTAGGTAAACAAATCCCTCTTACATTGTCTTGTTTCCCAATTTCATATATATCCTAACCATAGAATTATAGAATGGGTTTTTCATATGGGTTTGGGTTGGAAGGGTCCTCAAACATCATCCAGCTTCAACCCTCCTACTGTGGGTGGGGACACCTTTCACTATCCCAGGTTGCTCAAAGCCCCACCCAACCTGGCCTTGAGCACTTCTAGTGATGGGACAGCCACAATTTCTCTGGGAAACCTGTTCTCAGTGCCTCACCACCCTCACAGTAAAGAATTTCTTCCTAAAATCTAATCTAATGGTTTTCTCTTTTTGAAACCATTCCCCCTTSTCCTCGCAGTACATGCTGTAATAAATAGTCTCCCTCCATCTTGCTTGTAAGCTCCCTTCAAGTACTCCAAAACCACAATTAAGACTCCTGAGAGCCTTTATCTTCCCCAGGATGGACAATCCCAATTTCTGTTATTTGTTGCATCCCTTACCAGGTGCAGCTCAAGCTGCACCCAATCYTTTCACAGCCAAACTTCACCTTTACCCTTTTCCGAGGTTACCTGTTCTTGTTTCCGCTGCCTATGCTCTTGCTTCTTGCACTTTTGTTGACCACCTGCTCCCTACTCAGCTGTGCTGGTTTGTTGCTTCCTTTGTCCAATCTCTTGCTCCTGGGGATTGCTAACTCTTGCACTCTATGGAAGGCTTCCCCAAAAACCTGCCAGCTCTGTTCAACTCTGCTGTCACTRAGGACCAGTGGATCCTATTGATTATCTCTTTGAAGAGCTGCGAGTCTGTTTAACCAAAGTTCAGGGGCCTAACCTTACCCTTACCTGCCCCATATTCCTCAGGACTGTGAGCTCTACTGGCATGGGATCATTGCACAACACTGGAGCTGCCCCCAGTCTTGGCATCCCCAATTAGCTCACATGAGTTCGTGACCAACAGATCCAGTATTGCATCCCCTCTGGCTGGGCTTCCTATTTATTCCCTGGCTCAAGGAGTCACCCGTTCCTGGAGTCTCCTGGATTGCCTAAAGCTCGCTGTGCTTCTTTCCCAGCAGATGCCAGGGTGGTGGAAGCCCCTCAGCAGGATGAGAGCCTGAGAGCACAGCATSTCCTGTAGCTGGAGCCAGAAGGTTTGGTCAGCAGGCTCCCCTCGATCAAGTGTGACCACTTCTAGCCCATGGGGGTAGCCAAGTTTTTTATTGACATGGGAAATAAACACTGTAAGTGTATTTGAGCAAGTGTTTACAGAAAATAGCCTCTAAATGTAAATACATAGATTCGGAATTAAAACCTGGTTTTAAGATTTAAAATAATTTAGCTATGATTCCTTCAGAAGCTATACAAGCTTCACTTTTCCTAGCAAAGGAATTAAAATGCAAAATAATAGCAGTGCACTGAAATTTACAGGTTTTTCACCTACTTTGTAATCAAATACTCTTTGAAGCATAATTCTAGTGTGTTTGAGGTAGGCATTGATTTTGTTGAAACTGTATGAACAGCCAGGGCAAACAGTCCAATAATCCTGAGCCTTTATTTGGCTCCATAATAATTTTAACGGCTTTTCCAACATTTATTGCTGGCAACAGCATCCCTTCACAGAAGCTGATTTGTGCTTTTTGTGTTGGTTTTGTTCTTGATTTACAGGCAAGCTCATTAATTGAACTCTTAAGAACACACGGTGCATTCAGAACCTTTGCAAATAGAAGATGYATTTAAGAGGTTGTTAATATAGTCTGCATGGGGGAACATGGGTGCTCATTGTCTGGGGTGTAGAGCACTCAATTAAAATAATGAAAATAATCAGGATATTTTCAACTCTCTGGGATATGTGYAGATAATTCAAGCACCAACACTATTAGAGAATGTCTTAGTCTCAGACTGAGCAAGTCCCTTTGCCTTCCTTCCTCTTTAAGTATTCAGGGGTTTGCCTCACCACTGCTTCATTCATCTCACAGATATATTTCATCTTTCCATACCAGAACATATTAATGGAGTTTTCCTGAAGGTCAGCCAAAGACACAGACTCTGACACAGATTTCCAGTATGCTTCAGGAAAATGAGAAGGGGACATGTGTGAAAACAGTACAATATCCTTCTTGTATTTTCCAAGTTGCTCTCGAAACTAGATGATAAGTTGAATATTTCTTTAATTTTTTTTTTAATAGAAAAGATAATACATTCCAAAGAAAAATAATCTGGGTAATTAAAATAGTTTTCAAGGAATATAAACACCATAAAAGAGATGACAATTAAAAAAAAAAAACCACAGGATTAAAATTACAGACCTCACAATGAACATTTTTCTGTGAAATTTTTTGTATACTTTTTTGCATATAAATCTAAACTGCACRTGGGTAGATGCAATCCATATCTTTTCATGCTTAGCATTTTGCCATTTTTCACTCTMAACACCAGATAGGCCTCATTGGGGAAGCAGTGGTTTGTGGAATTAAGAATGTAGTTCTCTGTAGTAAAATGCTGAAGGAAGTTTTGGATGACTAGTATTTTTATATAATTAATCAAGGTAGTTGTTTGGTTGTAAGAGTTCTTTTGCTCATTCTGACCACACAGATGCAGTTCTACATATAAACAGACACAGGTATTTGCATTCAATATGAAGAATGGTTTGTGCAGCATTTTGGGGCTTCTCACCAAATCTCAGCCTTTTTGCAAAATCCAAGTGCATTGGACACAAAATACCATCACTGCCTTCTGTTGTCTTTATCCCATAGTATGGCTGGACAAAGAAAATGACATGAGAGAGTGTCTCCTCCTGCAGCTCTTACATCCCCAGACTGTCCTGGGAGTTAGGGCAWGATCGACATGTCACCGTGTTATGCACCCATGCAAGGACAGCAAACATGGAAAACCTTCTTGTCTTCTGGTATTCTCACCATAAGTACCTCTGACATCCCAAGGACCTCAGTCATTACAATGTCATGGTTTAACCCCAGCCAGCAGCCAAGGCTCACACAGCAACTCACTCACTGCCCCACCAGCCTGGATCAGGGAGAGAATCAGAAAGGCAAAAGCTAAAAAACTTATAGGTTGAGATATAGACAGTTTAATATGGAAAGCTCTTTGGAAATATTCCTGAAATTCAAAGGTCAGCTGCMAATTCAAACTGTGGTCAAAGCCATTCCTGTTTAGCAAAAACTCTTGAAATTGACTGAGGAACTTGTTTTTGGTTCCCTGTGGCAGCTACAATGGACCATCTCAAACTATTTTCTTGTAGCAATTCAAAGTATGTGTGGTGTCATTCCAAGGAAACTGTGGCGAGTACAGGGAGCTTCCTAGGAAGACCATGATTTAGAAAATGTCTACAGTTGACAGCTGCCTGCTGGCTTAGTCCTCTTTAATGTGTATATTTCTTTGTAAGATAAATATATCTTTAAAAGTACACAAACCCTATTATCATTCCATCAGCACAAGTGACACAGTTTCAGGATTAATTTTTTTTTTTAGACACAGCTTGCAAGGCTGCAAGATCACTTCTATGGACATGATACTCCCATTGATGCCATAGAATTGTGACACAAGTAGCATGATATCTGGCCTAGGCAGAGTCACTTTTAAATTACTTCTGCTAAAATCCAATTAATATAAAAAATTTATGGSTAAACCCAGGAAAATAGGACTAAAAATCCCATCAGCTTTGTGTTCATTGGACAGCATTTCCACTGTTCAAATTAAATAAGAAAATTAAGATGCTATACTGATGGCCATTTTGGTGTAGAATGAATAAATTGAATCCCAATTGAATTTATTTTGGGAAAAATTCACTCAAAAGCACTTATGCTATATGCCTGTATGTTACAGAGTTTACAAGTCAATGGGGAAAAAAAGAGGTGGTAGAAAGTTAGTGCAATATAAAAGCCAGTGTAAATATTCAAAAACATTACACATTACATAGGTTAAGATCACATAATTCAAATTGTATACTAATATTTAAAAAATAAAATTAAAAATCTGTCTGGACAATTTTAATTAGATCCCATGTATTAGGATTCAGACTTTGCTTGCAATTCCCCCCCCCCCCCCCCCCCCCCCCCCTTACCTCTATAAAGATTTATTTTTTTTTTTTTTTTTTTTTTTTTTTTTTTTTTTCCGGCCATGGAAGAAGGAAGTGAATCAAAGTGTCACAAGTGAAGAATCTTGTATATGAACCCTGTGCACAATTTGTCATCAGGAAGAAGAAACATAGGGAAAGGAGCAAGAAGTGTTGTTGTTAACAAACTTAGGGTCCTTTAGCTAAGGGAGTTACATGTTCCCCAGAAGAATGGATTTCTATCCCTGCCACAAAGTTGCAGAGTAACATTTATGTGCAAGCACTGGGGCTCAGATGACATTTAGATATTGCTGCTGACACTAAAAAGGCTATAAATTAGGCATGTGGCTTAGGAGAGAAAATCTAAGTTAGATCCCCTTTTTTCCTCCAACCTCGGTAAAACAGGGAGCCTGAGGCAGCTGGGAGAAGGTGTCACAACACCAGGCACACAGAATGGAAATAAATTATTAGAAAACACTGAATAAAGGCACTTCTTTCCTTTTTGGATGAGGTGGCTCCCCAAAACCGTGATTCATAGCCCAGAACCCCCCTGGTCTGCTTGACTTGTCCCACTCAGCAGACACTGAGCACAGGGTAGTGCTCCTCCTCTCTGAAAGTCTATAAAGGCCATGTTTCTGAGCCTTTTCTCAGCATAGCACAAATCAAATTTATATGATAATTTCTCAGGAGAGAAAACCAGTCAGCCACTAGTGTATAAAACAAATAGAGATTTATGAGCCTGGTTTGTCAACCCCATCAACGACATTTCTTCCTGCACAACTCAAATCTGACTTTCATTTGTTTTGTCCTCTTTTCCTCCCGATTTCTTGACTTTACCCTGGTCCCAGGCATGTTTGCCCAGTCAACTCTAAGTTTCAGGATCGACATAATTCCATTCTTACATTTCATGCAGTAATTCATAGGTCCAGATTTCATTCATCAATTCCAGCTACTACCAGGCATCGATTTGCTGCTGAAACTTTACTAGTCTSTGCTTGCTTCAGCTTCTGCAACACACATTTTCCTTCTCCATGTTGTCTGTGCCTCACTTAGAGGGATATGAGAAGGAAAAAACTCTTCTGAGTTTTCWTCGGCAAATATTTCCTTATAAGTATTTGGAAACACTGAACATTTTTTTGTAGTATTGTAGACTGCCTAATTTTCAGCAGCCTGAAATTCCTATCTCTGTGGCTTTTAGGACTTTTTTCAATTTCTTCATGAATATATTGGATTTGGGTGTTAGTGTCTTCCCAGAACAAGGAATTTGTTCATTGTGAGGATACAAGGGAATGGGAGTCAGAAACAAATAGAAAAACAACACTACAACTCATGCTGCCATTTTTCTAAAATAACCATTCCATGGTGAAAAAGTCCCATGCATTGTTGTCCACCAAATATGTGTTTCTTTGCCTGTGATTTTCAATCGTGGTTATTGTCAAGCAAGCATAGAGCAAACCCCTACATGAGGCACATGGTGGCAGAGTTCAGGGAAATGCATATTTAAGAAAATTTATGCAGTTAGGCATCTGTAACTCCAAAGAGTCCCTGCACCTGCAGTGATTGACATTGTCTGCTTCACTAACATGAGTACAGAGCAAGACAATGCATGTAGAACAAGAAATTATCTGTGATYATTATAGACAGCAATTTCCAAAATCAAAGTGTTCACATGTTGTGTTGTCATCTTTTCACAACTCAGTGCTCATGGCAAAGAACCCATCCTTCCACAAAACATCTGAGCTCAGGAGAAAGTCAGAAAGGAAAGGATATTCCTGTCACAGAGCAGCAAACCACACTGCAGTAATCATAAGGAACAAAACAGGCAATCCTCTGTTRTCTCACTTGCCTCAAGTGCTTCTAAGTTAGGTTGAGGGAAGAAAGCTACAAGAAGAGACCTGCCCAGTATTGAACATTATTTCTAGGAGCATGCTTTCCTTGTTCTTTCATCCTTGGTTGACCYAAAAATATATTGCAATAAAGTTTTGCTTCTGGGTGTTCAGCTCAAAGTGAGCTTCTAGCATTACTTTATACATTGCAAATTATGTTACAGGAAATGGAAATTATTTCTGCAGYATAATCTTTTAAGTGTTCTCAGAAAGGAAACATTTCAATGGATATTTGTTTAACATCTGGCATGTTTGATCTTTCTGAGAAATCATCATGTAAAGCAAAATGTTACAGAACTTTGCTGTTTCTTATCATTCACTGACTACCTGCCACTGGGAACTATTGGAAGCAGCTCTGCAACAAGGGATCAAATGATATTTCATATGTAGAGAATTGGATTATTAAATTAATRCAATTCTGCTATTCATGTATGAAAACTGGATTGTTCTGCAGTTCACAGATGGAAACAGAATGGTGAAGAAATCTCAGTTAACTGAGATGTAATAAATTTACAGTACAAAGCTGGCATGCAAACCATTTCATCTCACTTCAATGGCAGCATATGATGCCTTTCTAAAGATGGACTGCAGTTTCCACTTTGGGATTCATTTACAGAATGCCATCATTACATAAACCACATGTTTTTTACTGTGCTATGGAAAACTCAATTGTGCCAGCCCTGAATTATGTTTATAAACATTGAAAATGCAGGTACCCATCTATAAATTATAAAACTAACTGTTCCACTGTGCAAATAATTCAGGAAAGAGATTTCTAAAAGATGTCCAAGTTGACGCACTCTGTCAAAGAGATTTTAGCTGTATAACATGAAAATTATTACTTTTATACCATACATTTCAAAGAAAAAATTTAACCTGGGTCCTTGAAAAACTATTGTTTCTTCTTTTATATCTATTTTCTTGCTGCAGAAAAGCAGCTAGATTTCAAGCTGTACACACAAATGCAAATGATTAACTTTGTGATTATTCTAAGTCCTGATATTTTCACTACAGGGCTTACAAAGCACAATCAAATATCCCTTGTATTCTGTGGCTGCTTATACAAGAGACTAATGCAAAATCCATTAAATTTTAAGATCATCCTAGGACTGCAGTAGCAACAGTGTCATCAATTAAAATTCCAGGGAGATTATCAGTTTGGAAATCAAAGCAGTAATAATAAACATGTAAACATATATATCTATACACATAAGATCTTGAGGTACAGCCTGATCTTAAGGTGAGAAATTAGATTTGCACACAGATGTGCAAGCTCCATATGGAGGTCTGTTCCTTACTTAAGCAATGASAATTCTTGCACAAAACTTGGCTCCTAAGCACTGTTTATGTGCTTTATGTTGCACTCTGTCTCTGGAAGGGAAAAGAGAAGTAAATTAGCAGTTTTTAAAAAGTATGCACACATGCTCAAGGAAAAGGCACTATATGTGTCTATAACTATAGTTATACTAGCAATTTTGATAAAGTTTTAAAAAGACAGCAATTAGTCTTTAAGGTTCCTCTCTGCAAGTCATATGGTTTTAGCATAATTTTAGAGGCATTAAAAAAAAAAGATAAAAATAACAACTCAGCTATTTCTGGTAATATTATTAGAAAAAAAAATACTTTGTGTTGTCATCCTAGTAAGGAAGCTCTGTTAGAGTGCTTGAACTTTATTTTAGCATGTGGCCCATCAGTGCCTGTGGAATGATGGCCAGAGAGTCCAGCAGCATTAATGATTTAGTGCACTGTCCCCATTCAGTGCTTAATCTCTCAGGAGATATTCTTGGACAGTACCTCCTGATCATATTAAAACTTTTTATTTGAAARCAGCAGTTCTACCTGACAAAAAAGAAATCCTCCCTCCTGATTGAATCGGTAAGATATGTGTTAAGTGACAGCTTGTCTTATCTGGCAGTTTCTCCTTGAATAATTTGCCAGTCCCACCCAGAAAACATAGAAATATTCTGGCAAAGGCATGGGACTGAAGAGAGGGTTCTTTGTTCTCTGAGATTGTGTATGGCTTGACAAGAAAGATTTAAAGATGTCTGTAGGTCACTGAAGGTTAGTATTTCCTCTGACAATATTACTTTGACAAATGAAGAGAAAACAAACACCCTAACCATAGGAACGGAATGTGAGGATCATTGCAAATCCAGAAGCAGGCAACATTAACAAACAACTGAAGGTAAGCTTTCTGTGGCATCCAAAGCAACATCCGACTGAGGATCTGGATGAAACTTGCTCCGGAGATCAATGTAGGACAAGGAATTTTTCTCTTCTTTCTTTGGGCACCTGATGCTAAATCCAGATGGCTGACTCCTGGTATTGCACACAGTGGCTGACCACTAATTCTTTGTGCAAATATTTTCCCTCAGCCAAAAGTGAGCCATTTAGTAAATTATGCCTTTGAAAAAAAAAAAAAAACCCTAAAATTTTGAATGCTTTGCAGTTATCAATGCCATGATGGCACTAAGATGATAGTTTTGTATGTCTGTAACAAAAGCCATCATTACAGGTTGTTACTGGGCCATTGCAATCAAATTAAATATGAAGACTTCAAAATGAATCCCAAATGAATGGATTCATTTATTTGGAAAAAAAAAATCCAAATCAAACATCACAGATGTTTGTATTCAAAATATTTCCTGAGATACATGGTTATTAGAAGCACTTGGAAGTTTTAACTAAAACACAATTTACAGAATGAATCCTCATTATTATAACTGCTGGCTACAGTCAACAAGCTACCTGAGCTGATGAGGCTAAACAGAAAGCTAGAGAAATCATCTGGATTCAGAGTTTTTAATACTGCTGTGAAAAGTGTAGATTTTTCAAATAAAAATATTTAGGAATGCTGTTTTAAAAGACTAGTAACATTAACAAAGTTATGGGAATATTAGGTCACAGCTAAATAGATGAAAAGACATTGATTGGCATATGTACTGAGAGCTGCAGCACAAAACCAGCTCARGAAAACATTGCTGTATCAGTTGCAGCCATTCCATACTCTTTACAAATATAAGGGTTTAAAACTACATGGGTTTGGGATTTTTCCTGGTTTTTGGTTGGTTGCTTGCTTTTCTGTGGCTGATTGCTTTGGTTTGGGGTTTGTTTTCAGAAGGCCTTATTTCTAAAATATTCACCTGATGTTAGACAAAGTTCAAAGAGGTCATCTGTGAAAAATAACATCTGATCACAACAATTGAATAGAAATTTCTGAAAGAYGTGGCTGGCACAGCTCTGCTGTGGGCTCTCTCTGCAGCTCGTGTGACCATCCTGTGCTAACACTGAATGGTCACAATGTCAGCATCTCCAACTGCACTGAGAGCTGCAGCAATTCATTCACTTATTACAGGAAATCAGTGTAATAACTAGATCCAAGATGGAAAAATCTGTTRCTTTTACCAATGTAAAACATTCATTTATACGGACTGAACGTCTCATATTTATAATTTCTTCCCTTCAAAAGATTACAAGTTAAAATGACAAGGTAAAAATAATAATATTTTCAGCAGGACTAAACCTAAATATTTTTTAACAATTTACTTAAGACACAGAAAACTCTAATTCAGTCAGTCATTCATTCTTATTTGGCAGGTAACAAAATGCAGGCAGCTCGTGATTTTGTTCTGCTGAAGTCCAACATTTCATACAATAYTGTGCAGCAAGCAGACTGTCAGGAGGGGTGTTTAGTCTTTGGTATGCCGTGGTTTTGCCTGAGGATGGGATTTTCTTCTGTGACCATGATTAGGTGTATCTTTGGCTAACTTTCATTACCAAGTAATTGTAAGTATCAGCAAGATCAGATCTACGAGCTCCTCGCTTTTCCAGCTGCTGTGAAACATTTGTTTCTATCTAGGCTGTATCAAATAATCTTTAAGCACCAGAAGACAAAGATGTGAGTCATCACAAGCAGAAAGAACACAAGAAATGTGCCATCCTGGGAAAAAGATTTTCTGGGCACTTGACATAAATAGCTGCAGCTGTCAACCCCACTTTCTTGCCCTTGTGTTTCATAGTGATCCYTGGAAAGTGAGTCATGGCTCATTTCCTCTGCTCCTGATGCCTCTGCTGAGCAGGGAGGTGTCGCCCGCTGCCTGATGAACGTGTTTGTACATGTGATGTCTGGTCATGCTTCTCACTGAGGAATTTCTGCCATGAACCCTAAGATGATGTTTGAAAATAACATGCACTTCAGAGCTACCGTTCTCTGGCATTGCTTTCATGTTGTAGTTATGGAGTGATGGCTAATTAGACCCTATCTTACTGGAAAAATTTAGATCTTTCCCCTTATTCAACTCTGTCTTTCAATAGAAAAATTAGAAACCACATCAAGAGGCTTCATTTTTCCTTTCCTAAACAAAATTAGGCTGCCAATGACTCAAAAGTCTCAAAGAGAGGCAGAGTGGTCCAGAGTTTTTGTTTGTTTTTTTGTCTTGTGATGCTAAACTCAAGGGCACAGCATTGAAGGAACACAATCTGCTTCAAGTTTAAGCATGAACAACAGTTTTCAGTTCAACCAATATTTCTGCAGAACACCAGGCTCGCTAAAATAATATTTTAACAGTTGTCTAAAATCAAATACTCAGATTCAGAAAATTTTCCAGCTCAATTTGCTATTGGCCAAGCAGAGGTATTTCACATAATCATAGACTCAGAAAATCAGAATTGGGTTGGAAGGGACATTTAAAGGCCCTCTAGTCCAACTYCCCTGCAATGCACAGGAACACCTTCACTTAGATCAGGTTGCTCAGAAGCCCATCCAGCCTGACCTTGAARAACTTTGTATCTTTTATATAGTGCAAAGCTACTGTCTTTTAGTTGAAAATTGTTGTCCCTTCTCCTATCACAACAGACCCAGCTAAAAAGTGTATCCCCACCTTCCTTAAAGATATCCTTTAATACTGAGAGGCTGCAATAGGGTGTCCCCAGAATCTTCTCCAAGAGCAGTGACTGCAGCTCTCAGCTATTCTTTATAGGAGAGGTGTTCACTCCCTCTGATCAAGTTCCTGGTCCTCCTCTGGACTCTCTCCAGCAGCTCCATGTCCTTCCTGAGCTGGGACCCCAGGGTGGATGCAGCCCTGCAGGTCGGGTCTCAGCAGAGCAGAGCAGAGCAGAGGGGCACAATCCCCTCCCTCTCCCTGCTGCCCACGCTGCTCTGGATGGAGCCAGGACACGTTTGGCTCTCTGGGCTGGGAGTGCCCATGGCTGGGTCATGTCCAGCCTCACYCACCAGCACCCCCAAATCCCCAAACCCTTCTCAGCAGGGCTRCTCTTGATCCATTCATCCCCAGCCTGTGTAGATGCTGGGGGCTGCTCTGACAATCACACGATGTTTTCCTTCACAAACATCCTGGGCCACTGACCACACACAGGGTCAGCCAGATGCAAAAGACAGAGCAGAGAGCTGTGGCACTCTGGTGCAAATAGTGTGCACAATAGATGGGTTTCAAGTGGAATGCAGCAAACTTGATAAGGTTGGCATTCCCAAATAACATTTGGGTTAAGAATTTTAGCACTTGTAATCTGAAACAGTGAAATTATTTCCTTGGCAGAAAACTACTTGGACCAGTGGAACCAGTATCACTTTACAAATCTGCCAGCAAACAATTTATTAAACTAAAGGAGTTGACTGATCTAGTCGGAAAACATGGATTTTGTACAACAGTGTGACCTTTATTCAGGCAGGAATTTTGTAAATATTATTTCCATTTACAATTACCTGAAATTATATCTTAATAGGGTTGGCCATGATTTCAATAAAAAGCCCTGATACTCAAAATCATTCTGGTGTGTGAGAAACAGGATGCATGTACAGCACACCTGGGTGCTGGAAAGGGTGGCTGTTAAAAGACCATTTTAATTGATGTGTTCTGCCGAAAACCTCCAGCTCCAAGGTGAGCACATTCTGTGCTGGTAGCCAACATTCCTGAAATACATCATAGTTCACAAGTAAGAACCTCTCTCACATCCTGAGTCTGCAGAGTGGAAAATCATTGCTCCTTAATAGAACTTATTTTCATGACTATACATGAAGAATTCCAGAAAAGAGAAAAGGCAGCAAAGCGTACTTGCTGAAAAATGCCAAGCACCATATTTTGGGGAAAATGTACACATAGCCTTGAAGGATAGTTTTGAAAAACACATGGGCTCTTGTAACTCAGTGAATATATATTTTTCTTTAGAAGTAGTGATGTTGAAAAAATTTACTGGCATATTCCAGCAAGATGCCATACAACTGCAAACACTTAAGGACCCCTAGGATATTTCAGTGTAGCTCTATTATCATAAGTCAGGCAATGCATCTCCTCACAATTAAACAAAATAGAAGGATGGGAGAGTAGAAAGCTTTGCTGTGCCAAGACAGAGCAGACACCTCTTTACATATTTAGCATTAAGGTTTGAACATGATGTTGTCTAAACTGATTATACTATTAACAATACATTTACAGTGTATTTTTTCAGATGATAAAGTATTCAAGTTAGCTTGCACTATTTTAAGATTTGCAGAATTGCAGTTTTACCCCTGTATCTCAGCCTCAGTTAAACATCGAAAACTTTTGCTTTTTTCAGACTAGGTGTTAGTCTGTTAGAAATTATTCAGTTTCTTTTTGAAGCTATCTTGCCCTCATTTCTTCTACATCATAGAAATTTTCTGGTTTTTAACAGTGTAAATGAAAGAAAATGCCAATCTTCTGTTTTTCACAATACACTCAGTGAAATGTATTGTTACTGTCTCAGATATTTATCTGGATATSATTGATTTCATTACACATTCTACTGAAATGTTGGAATAACCCTAATGTCCTCATTTAAATTACTTTTTAAAAACTGCATTGAAATGAAAATTTCTCTGGGAGAGTTTTGCTGGAAATTTGCAAATTATATTAGAACAGGTATTTACTTTAAGCTAAGAATGCCGAAGGTGCATATTTTAACTGTAGATCAAGATTGCTGCTCCAGTGCCTCAGAGTGGAATGCTCAGTTCTGATCCATACTATCCATGTATTGTCCTCYAGAAGTAAAGTCAGGTAGCTTAAGCATTTTTAGAAGGCCATTTGAATACATTTCAATTTATATGAACAATGTACAAATCCTAAGTAAAAATTGTCTTTTGTGARCTCCAGGAACATGACAGTCAGGACTCAACAGAGAACACACAGAATGGCAGAATTAATGTTAGCAGTCTCGGAGGTATCTGGAAACTGAGTAGTCTGATGTGCCCTGCTTTTCTGGGGGTGATGAGATTTAATATGATTGTTAAAAGTAACACTCTTAATTCCAAATAAGAAGCATACATGGAAAGTTAGCCTGTTGTTGTCAGCTGAATTTGGAATCCCATCTAACAAGTCTTGGGCAGTGAAGGAGAATAATCTCTGCTCATATCTGAGGCAAATCAAGCTGTCAAAAAAAAAAAAAAATCACCCTTCAACAGGTCTTAGAGAAGTTCTATGGTTTGCTGAGCTTTTGAGGAATGAGTTTCCACATGATCCCAGCAACACAAGGTTAAGCAGAGTGTAATTACTTGGTCAAAGAATTTATGTATGAGCAAAGGTTATCTTTTATTGACCCCATCACCAACCATAATATTTTCATTCAGTTGCCAGCTGAAATCGATTTTTTCTGTTAATGCACTCATTGTACCATTGACCAGTTTTTTGTGTCCTTTACATAGAAATATTCCAAGCCAGTTTGGAAAACATTTTTCCTCACTTTTGCTTCCTCAACAGGCGTTTTTTTTCAGGTGGGCCAACTGAAACACAAGAAATCTCTAAGGCCATTTTAGCATAACATTGTCAAGGAATGAAATGGAAGTCAAGCCTAACCTCTACATCAACAAGGAGAAGAGCATCCAATGAACAAATACATCCATCTATAAATTTTCATAAATTTACTTCTTTGTATTGGAGAGATTTGTTACTATATGCATTAAAAATAATAATGGAATTGAGTCAGAAGCTCTGTACTCTACCCCCAATTTAGTTTTTAATTCATGAGCGCAGTATAACAGAATTTCTTAATGACTAGAAAGCATTATTCTTTTCTAGGTTTGACTGAGCAYAGTTTAGAAAAATAAGTCATATCTCAGAAGTTCATAAAAATGAAATCAAATGCTTTCCAAGGATATGAATTTCAGTCAGTTCTATAAATTCATTTGTTCATTTTTTGTTTCTCAAAGAGAATAATTTTCTTTCTTCCCACTGTCATGTATGGCAGACAACAGACATTTTTCCATTTCCACAAGAAAAGCTATTCTTGAAAGTCCCTATGTACTCATCAAAAAGGTTAGCAAAATACCAGAATTTAACAAAAGCAAAAAAAATAATACCTCAGTTTTCCTGAAAAAGAGTCCAAACCTCCTACTCAGAAAGAACCTCTGCCAAATTACAGCACAAACTGGTCCCATGGTGAGAATCTTCAAAAGCAAAAGTGGAGTTTAAACTTTCACAGAAAAAAAAAGAGAAAACTTTCACATGATTATTTGGAAAAAAAAAGTAACTTAAACCAGAAATCACAGAAAATTTCTGTTGATCTACAACAGTATAGTAGATTCACTATATGATCTACTTCATAATGCACCTTAATTAATAACTCAGACCCAAATGCATCAGAAATCTGATTCAGATCCAGTGTGAGAATGTGCAAATGTTATGTCACATTGCAAAATAAATTAAAATTTAAAAGTGTGGATCTATCAAGATTGTTAACTTTGTTCTAAGCTATCTATATTGTTACATAAAATTCTATGTAGAGCTTAAATGTTCACATTAAGTGGATTTTCCATTTCCCTGGGGAAAATCTTCAGAGTTATCACCGAGTCAGCTCTAGGGTCACTCTCCCATGGTGGTGCTGAACAAATAACTCAATGCAGAAGCAAATAATTTTGGCATGATTTTGGCATCTATGCCACACTGACAGCTGCTGTCCAGCACAGTCTAGGTGCTTGCCTAATGATCACCAACGAGGGACTCAGCCTTATATCTCACCTAGAAGATGGCTGGAGCTCTGAGAGTCTGGTAATCTTCACTTATTGACTCACACATTGCTGAAAATCAAAGTTGATTTTCCCTCACATATTGAATCTTTGAAAAGAACATTGTCCAGACTTAAGTACTCTGGATGTTACTTCTCCAAGCTCTGGACTTCTTATTGATAAAATTATTGATAAAATATTATATCCATGTTAGGCTTTGTTCTCAGCAAACTTAATAAAAGGGGCCTCAGTGCCAGGGGGTATCAGGCTGGCTCTGGTGTGGGACAGCCCAGATGTGTAAAAAGTGCAGCCATGGACAGGATGGGTGAAAGCAACTCTTCAGAATGATAATGCAGATGCTTCAAAAGTGCCTCGCTTTCTCTTTATCATGCTGCAGGGGCATAAACGAGACACAGTGCATACATCCAAAAGGCATTTGGCATGAATACTCTGTAAGTGTAATGAAGTTACAGACATTTAAAGCATCACTTCAAACCACAGAGCTGACGTAGAACACTTGAGAAGGAGAACAAAGAACTGGTGTTCTAATAACTAAACTAACTCAAAAATAAATACAAAAGTGCAACATAAAACACTTTCTGTTTGGTATTTGGTCCCTGAGAGGTTGCAAAGAGGCTGGTTTTGTCTTTATTTTCTGGTTCTGCAGACGGTGCTCTAAAAAAAGAACTTGTCTCAGAGTCCAAGAGCAAGTCGTCTGTAAAGTTCATTTGAATGATGGAATGCAGATTGTTGTCCATTCATTTTTGTATATGTTCTGCTTATCTTCACAAAGGTAAACATCTCTGGAATGCCACTATTAAAATATTGTGAATGCTATTTCCAGACATCATTGCCTCTGATCTGACTGCTTTATTTACGTTAAATTTCCATTTGCTAAGTAAATCAGAAGTTTCTAAAATGAACATCATGTACATCAAGTGTGCTGGAGTAGTCATTTAACCATTTTCATATTTGAGGAAGTCCTGTGAAAAATACAAATTTTCTACTACTCAGACTCCTCTTTTAGTTTTCCAGTGTTGTGACTCAGAATTTTTTATAAACAATGTTTTCATATCACAACCATAATTTTATTTTATTGGACAATGTTTGTATTGGAAAATGGGCAAATTTAATTATGTCACTTTAAACAGTCTTTTAATCAATCACTCCAAGCTCTGGATACATAGTTATCATTATAKATCATACCTTTCATAAGTGAAAAATAGCTACACAATAACAAATTGATTCCCCATCCTTTAAAAAGTACCTCTTGCCTCTCAACCCCCAAAGCTCAAAAACTGATGAGTTTTGCAGAAGACTTCCCTCCTTTAATAAAATAATAGCTGCCTTTAGTCCATGGGATCTGGGTGCATTGCTGGATGAAATGAGTGGGGTCTGCCAGTCTCTTTTAATTTTCTCTTTCATTCTACAGCTTGTCAAGGTGTACTGCAACACTTCAACAAAAGAGGGAATCCTGGAATCTTTTCACCTGACCCTGGATTTCTATTATGGAAATAGACAGACTGTCACACACACTGTTACCAATCCTTTCCTTTCTCTTCTGAGAATTTTCAATGTTTAAGCCAGCAATGACCAAGATCAATACAGAAGAAAGGAAACACCCTGCCCTGTTCTGTGCCATCCTGGTTACCCACTAAATGCAGCACCAATAGTCTTCATGCTAGATTCCCAACACATTCTTTGCCTTTAATTTTCCACTTATAATACTGGGAGTTTTTCTGTTTTAGTTATGCTCACAGCCCATAGATACCTCTCCAGGTATACAGGAATGTGTACACCCACGTAATTCACTGGTATTCCTCCAGGAAAACCCTGGTCTGAATACCTTGCACTTTGAAATCTGCACAAGTATGCTCACAAAARCATGCATATCTTCCCAATCAATGCAGTTGAGCTCCACTGAAAGTACCCTAAAGGCCTTGTGCAAATTATTTTTGACTGAGTGAAGCAACCACAAAGAACAAAATCCGTTCTGAGCTTTGATCTGATAACTCCATCCCCACAGGTGTCAGGAGGACTGATACACAATTGTTTTTGAGCTCAGTTATACACAGGAATGTCTTTTGCCTCACTGGGATTATCAGTAAACCTCAGGATACAAATACAAAAGTTTTCCTTTACCTGCAAGCAAACAAAAATCCTGTGATATACCACAAGGATATTACAGCCTGTGCACARAAGGCTACAATGGAACAGCCTTTCTGAGCCTGAGCACACAGAATTCACCACCAGATTTAATACCATCAAGCAGTCATGAAACAGGTGGAGTCTCATAATCCACTCTATCAAAAATTGAGGTAGGACACAAAAAACACAAACACTTGAACTTTGAAAGACACAAAAGAGAGAAACTTGAAGTATTTCAGAATTGTTTTTACCAGTCAGATTCACTCCGGGATTTTTTTAAATTACAAGGAAAGTTTCCCTTTAAATACTCCTCAGTTGAGCAATCTGCCTGGGTTATCTGTTTTAGCTATTCACAGTGCCCTCAGCAACACAGCACCTTATTAGTCCTACAGAACTGCTATACCATTAGAGTTTACTTATAACCTGTTCAACAGAGTTGGCACTGGGCACAGAAGTGTGCTGGTCAGATTCTTCAAAGACATTTTGTTACACCCCCAAAATCAGTGACATGTACCTTTGAGCATCAGAGAAAAACACTGCCTAAGATCCCTACAGGGGTTAGAGGGTGCTAGAATTAGGATTTTCCAAGTCAAAATTGTGCCTAAGAAATGGATCTTCTTTATCATCATCAGAGTACTACTTGAAGGTAGCCCATTCGCTTCTGTGGAAATAGTTTTATGTTGATTTTGGTCAAACTCCAAATGAATAGGTAATAGGTAAATTGCAGTTCTGAGTAGATTAACCAGCTACTGTGTGTCAGCAGCTTTCTGGCAAATACCCAGCTGTGGGTTTTAGCCTCAGGTAAATACCAGGCAATTCCAGGTATCTTACCTGCCCAGCAAGGGAAGCATAACCTATTTCAAATTTAACCTAGAGGAAGTCTTGACAAAGGAAACCCATTCCTTAGGTAGTCGCCTAAACTCACAGCCTATTCCACAGTTTTGCAACCCATGCATATGGTCAGGCAGTAACTACAGTTTCTACAGTCTTGGAGAGCTTGATGTAGGGAACAAACTTTCAGTTTGGGGTAATAGCCTGCATTTGTCAGGGTCTTAGGCACTTGCCAGCCGTGTTTTGTGATTTCAGTCAGATGAGTGCAGTGCTTGTGTATGCATTGGCCTGCTGTGGAGGTATGAGGTGCCAAACTCCCAGGGTGATTGGTCTCTAGAGAAGAGTCAGGCAGCTAAATGCTCTTTTGTCAGTGTGGACCTGAGCTACCAAATGGAGTCGTTGTGGTCTACCCCCTAGCTTAAACAAACACCAACTGAAACTTGTCACATATGACACCTAATTTTGTCAAAGTCTGCCTCAAAAGTACTCAGCCTTCACTTTATCAAAAAGGCTTTTGCCAGAAACAGCAGGTTAGAAGCTGGAATAAAATGAATCAGAATATCAAGAAAGAAGTGGYGCTTTTTTCACAGTGAATTAATAATTGCCATTTTCAGAGCTGTTGGAACATTACCAAGGATAAAAGAATAACACAAAGATTGCTACAGAGACACCTTCTTTCATAACCCTAGTAGGGGCAACCATCTGAGGGAGAGGTTGGATGCATTTACTGGATGTACTTTAGCAAGTTTAAACAGAGAAACAGTGAAAGAACTTTTATAACAATTTATATGAGCTCAACAGTGATTGCATTTTAACAGCTGCTCTTGGTCCTCTGGGCCACTGCACTCTACTGGAGTCAGTTTTTCTGCTGAAAGAAATGATTAAATTGTTCTCATGGAGTCCTTGAAAAGGTGTCAGTATGGGCAGCTGGAAATTTAGGATCTAGCAGCTTTAGCACTGGGAAAAAAAAATCATCACTGTTTTACATTCCCCTATGGAGATCAAAAATGAAAAGTTAAATTCTGGCAGAATCCAAGCATATTCTACAACCAGACACACATTTAACTTCAGCAAATTGGAATGTACATCTAGTCTCATTGCTTTCCATCAAACTTTAGGTGATGCTGTGTGATGTTTATAGCATGAATAGAGCCATAGGTCCCTGATGATCCACAGTGACCTATATTTATAGTAGTGATTTTTGTTCCTAGGGTTTGTGCATTGCTCACTACCAAAACAGCTACTACTGTTGGGAGACGGAGAGACTAGGCTGTGTTCTGCAGAGTTCTGTGGAGCAGGAAGGGGACCCACATTCTTTTAACTTGAAACCCCTGGGGACATTCAAGTGATAAATTATTGCATTGTGTCATAGCTCAGTTTGGAAGGTGAACTCTTGTGTTGTAGCACACAGTACCTTGGGGCCTTTGCTGATCCCTTGGGAATCTCCCATTCTCCTGTCTTACACAAAAAGCTCATGACAACACACAGCATACCAAAAGCACACTGAGATGATTCTATGGGATTTCCCCATAGAATTTCCCATTTAGGAAGTTACTTCATCCCTACCTACATTTCTGAACTTCCTTTAGCAAAATCAGCATTTGAGGGAAGAAACTATCCATCCACAGGCAGAATTTATTTACAGCTACAGAAGAAAACCCAGTAATTCTAAAACTTTTGTGACAGGTAATCAAATTTATAGGACTAGATAATATAATGTCTGCTTTATTGATGAAAATTGTGTTTAGTTTTAGTCATAACCAAAGCTAAAAATTCTGAAAGAAAGATTGTGCAAACACATTTGAGGAAAAAAAGAAGAAACTGAAATATGTCCTCACCAAAGGTAGAAAAGACCAGACTTAATACAGAGCCTTTCCTTGAAATTATTTTCTCTGCAAATAAAGTAGATCATATCTCATTAGAGCTCAATATAGTGTTGGATAGAAGTGCACTTATTAGCTCAGATGGAAAAGTCTGTATTTAATTTTCTGGGCAAATGGAGGAGACCTGACACCTTTAGATTTAGATTTCTAAGTTAGGTGATGAACTAACAATGGTAGTGCTGAAGAGGGGAGCGAGGAGTAGTGGACAGTACAAGGGAGAGTCCTGAAGCTCCTTAGGGATGGTTTAAGCACAGAGTCTCATCTGTGCTGCTGGCAGAAAAGGTCTGGCACGAGATTATGATTATCATAAATGCAGAGTGAGGGAGGATTTCTAGGACTGGAACAACAGAAATGGTGTCAAGTCAAGGGTAAAAAATGAATACAAACTTCAATAAAAGCAATTAATTCTATAAACTAAGAACTCACCAGATGCTAAAGACCTAACAAAACAGTGCAATATTCAATAACAGAATGAGTAAGACTCTTAGTGTGATGCCATGTGGAAAAGATTAGTCAGTCTCAGTGTTCTCTGGGAAAATGCTTCCAGAGCTGAAATCCTGCATAATTCTTCCATCCTCCTTTAAGAAAAATATATTTCACATACTAAAGCAAAAGAAAGAAGAAATGGGATGATCAGAGGATGAATCAGAGAATGATCAGAGTGTATCTTGAGTTGACAGAACAAGCATTGAATGAGGAATACTTACATGGGACTTGGTTCCACTTAGTCCCAATGAGCACGTACACTTGTGATGAGACATTTCTGAGAATATTTCTGCTCTTCCTATGAGTACAAAAATCTATACAGAAAGAAAAAGAGATGGGGTTTTTTTTGTTGCAGAAAGGATACAAAATCCGAAGAGAAAACAAATATAAAATTTGCACTAAAGAGATGCTGAGGCCTCTTGCTGCTCATTGTGGTTTTGGTCCATTTTTTCTGATGCACATTTCCAAGGAAAGACTTGATAGTTGCCTATCTATGCCGACCACAGAATATACTTTCAAGTATTTATTAGTAATTTTTTTTTCCTCGAGCTGAAATATTGCTAACAATGTTACAGTCCAGTTTGGATATTCTTTAAATATAAAGTGACAAGAATAGAGGTGATTTTGAAGTATATATAAGGAAAGAAAAAAATTTACAMTTCCTTCAGCCCCTGCTGCAAGTASTCTCTGATTATCCAATTACCAAAGATCTTTGATTTAACTGTGGAACCAGTGTTAAAGCAAGCAACCATTGCTTATAAAGACTATGATTGGGTTGCTAATAAGTGACATAGAAGGCTGCAAGAATTCTTTTTTTCAAGAAGTCAAGTTGAGTTTCTTTTTATTTAAGTATAATGTCCTGTAAGTCAAACATAAAACAGCAGTGTAGAGAACCACCTTATTTTAGCTGTGAAGGGCAAAATTTTGGAAGACAAAATCTGTAACAACATTGTCATACTTTGTCAACATTTCTGACAATTTTTGGGGGTTTTTTTAGAACTTATTTTTATTTGAAAACTCATTCAAAGCCACCAATATCAGCACACTGTAAAAAACTATATAGTGTCCTTATCCAAAGTATCTCTGTATAATAAATTTTGCAACATTGCAAATCCCAATATTATTTTACAGATTTCAAACTAAATACAAGAACACTCATATATAAATAATGTATGTTTTCTATATCTATAAATAATATTTAAAATACATTAACTATTACTAAATATGGAATTAGTACATGTTGCATATTAAAATTATTTAATCACTTTTTCAAAAATTGACAGGGATCAAGAAATAATACAATTTTTTTGATTGGCAATTAGGTATCTAAAGGAATGTGTAGAGATATGTAATCACAATGTCCAGAGGAAAAGAACTCTATTTTCCGACTATTTTGAGGAATTCTAAGGCAATGAAAGCAGTGCAGCTACCTCACCAAGAGGAGGATTTACGGATTATGCAGAAACACAGATTCTGGCATGAGTCCTAGGCACGTGGATTCCTTGAATCACAGTGTACTCAAGAAAGATCAGGTGTCAGTCCTGGATCAGCCTCTGGTCTTAAGAGCTCTCAGGAAACTTGAAGAGTTTCTGAGAATTCCAGCTAACAGATAAAAGCAGAGTTCACAAAAGGTCTCTRCTGTCTGGACCTTCTTACCCCCTACATGATACCTGATTGGCAACTGCAAGATTTTTATTTTGGAAATTTTTTGAGGATATGGTACATGTCTAAAACTGTGGTGAATTAATTAATAAAAATTGTCTAGAAATTTATTTTAAGACCCTTTATGTAGAAGATGAAAATAGTATTATAGTACTTCAAAACAAAAGCTTCTGGATAATATTGTTACAAAGAAATAGAAAAAGTCTCATTTCTTTTTGAAAACAAAACAAACCAAGAAAAAGTTTTGAAAAAAAAACATTTCTTTCTTTAAGTAAAAATAGTGTAGCCAAGTAACAAAAAGCAAACAGGCAAAGTCAGAAGGCCTACGAATGATTCCTTCTGGTTCTCCAATGATTTAACAGTTGAGACGTTTGTTCAGAAATGTCCAGGGAAACAAAGCTTCTCTGTAACCATATTCCATGTTTCAAATTACTTACCGGAAGCGCAGTTTAAATTAACAATACAGCCATAGAAGTCACACAAGTCAGTAATGTTTTCACTTTCTATTATTGATATATCCTAAAATTATATATAAAACCCTCTAAGAAAGATCTGGCTTTTTATCTGTTCTTTGGAAACAGACAATTAACGCAGTAATACTTTCCCTTCCATATTTACATAAATAAGCACATGTTTGTGCCAAGTGTTTCTAAATTCACTGCAATCTCTGATAAAGTAATTCTGACAATATTTAATATTTAGTAATTCCTTTCTATTTCCTCCATGTTCTATAAAGATTCACTCTCTCATCTACATGAAGAAACATTCTGTCATTAGCTCACTTTCCAGTAGAAAGTCACCGACCTTTCTACAAGGTCCCAAATTAGAACAATCTGTCTATCTAACCACCAAATTATCTTATCATACCAACTCATTCGGAAGCACAGCCCACTGCAAGTGCTGTATGCTCCACTGCTGAAGCATCTCATGCTGAAAGACTGTCATATCTGCTTGGCAAGTGAAAGGTTTTCCCAGCTCTTCATATATGGGGCAAAACTGCATGAAAGCTGGTAAGCCTTTATAGTAGTTTTCCATAAAAGCAGATCATTGTTGGTTTATTAATTTCCGCAGCACTATTTCAGAAAAAACAGTCACTGTAGATGTAACTGGTACCATACCCAATCCTGAGATAACCTGGGCTTTTCCAGCAATCCTCTATGGCATTTTTGAGTTTTTTCCATTTTTTATCGCTTCAACAAGACTTGCTGTAGATCATTATATAATAGTGTTCAGAGGGTTTATCCACAGATGGTGTTAGAATGCAAAAGAGAAATGGATTTCACAAGGGGAGACTGATCTTACTGATTTTTATCAGATTATGCTACAGGAGAATACTGGGGATGTTATCTGACACCAAGAAAATCCAAGTATAAATTATTCAGAATGGAAGTTTATAATTTCCAGTGAAATTCTGTCAGCTGAACTCTTCTTTAAAAACCGCTTTGATCAGTGTTAAATTTTGTTTTATTTTGAAGTGTATCAATTCAAGGATGAATTGCCCATTACAGATGGGGGGGTCACACCTCTCCAGCTTTATGTGTCAAACCAGCCCATGAATTCATACCACTTTTTCCAGCTCAGACAAGCCAGGAATGACCCCATTAGGAAAAGACAGCCAATGCCTGTAGACAGCCTGAATTTGTCAACAGCTAATGGAAGTGCCATTCCAGAAGACTGTTTGTTTAGGGAGATAGTGAAATACTACCTCAGTGAATTGACATTCTACCATTTCTCTGTCCTCGTTCTGGTACTGGTCACCAAGGCACAAGCTGTTCTTGGCTGTGTGATCCCATACCATTGCCTTTTGACACATGCCAGTTCAGATTTACACAAGGAAATCTTTGTGGTTAGAACCTGAATTTCTGTGGATTAATCTACCACTATATTTAAATCAGTGAAAACCAAAACCGTACTCCTCATGCCTGTGGGAAGAGAATAACACACATCTTGATTTGGTTGCCTTTGTAATAACCATAGTTCCTTGCAGGCTTACAAAGAAAAACAGTCACCTCATAATCTTGCAGACTAAAAGCAGAGGCCAATGCTAATGAGCAGGGAGAGCCAAACTCTACAAACACTCTTAACTATGCCTCAGAAAACAACCAAAGGTGTGATTCATTTCACCCAATTTACCCATCTAGAAGCTAGGCATCTATTTTGCAACTCTCAACTAGACTACCTCTAAAGCAAATAGAGAGAACAAAAAGGATCTTCCAAGATAGTATCTGAAATGGGTATGGTAAGTGCCGCTGGATGTGCATCTCTCTTTATGCCAGTGAGTGGGATTAGAGGTTAAAAAACCTTTATTCTCTCTTTACTGATTACTCTGGGTCCAGGTCTTCTCAACAGTCGGCACAGRAAGACAGGCATCTTCAGCATCTGACTCACTCTACTTTTTTCCTTCAAAATTGGTATTGGAATAGGATAAATCACTTCTGAAGTTGATTCTGTATCTCCATTGGCTAAAAGAACCAACATGAGAAAAGCTCCCATCAAAAAAGTAATTCAAGCTGTCTAAGATGAAAGTCATCTGTGGAGACATCTTTTGGAATTGGTTAAAGCAAACAGCCATAAATTATTTTTAGCTAATTTTTAGCTTTCTGTTAGAGCAGTATTAACTAGCAGTAATGCAAGAACATTGATGAACTATTAACAATTTAAAAGCCAAGTGAATAAGGATTGTCCAATCTGTTTAAGATCAACATAAGCATCTCATTAAAATGCCTGCTAGCATGTGATTATTAGCTCCAATTGGGTGTCTGGGTGAAATATTAACAATTTTCATTAATACTACTTTGTTGGTAGTTTTTATGTCTTCACTAGCTCCAGCAGAATAAACAAACTCCTGCTGGATTGTGTTCTTATGGAGACACAGTTCCTTGTCACAGCAGTAAATTAGACAATACCCGTGCTGGATTGCAGCAGCACAACCACTTTGCATTACTGCAATTCCATGACTTACTGAGACACACTCTGTGTTTCTAAACAACTGCTCTCCTTCAAAGAGGCCTGGGCTTAAACTTTGGCATGATCACTGAAGTTTATATACGTGAGGGAAATGAACACAAGCAGTGCAAACAAAGCTCATTTTGCCAGGATGGAGGTGAAGGGGGCACACGCTGCCTCTACACTACATACTTGTCCTTCAAGAGAACAGACAAATTGCTCATAAGCATAGTAAAATGGAGCCATTAAAACAAAAGAAAATTTTACAGAGGAAAATTTCATATAGACACTTTTCCTTCCAAATATTCTGTTCATCTGATCATTTTCATTTGGCTTTTCATTTGTATGTTTTAAGGAAGATTTTATTGTTGCATAATGACAGCTATGTGAAGAATGGTCACACATACCTAGGCAATGAAAAACTGAAAGGAAAGATGCAGATCATTTACCAAATACCTAGACTGTGAGTCAATATATTTTTGGATGCCTCGAGTTCTACCAGTGTGTGATGGAAATTATGAAAATTGAAGACAGCAAAGCTACTCCTGGTAAATTATGGTTTAGAATTAAACCAAATTATTCTAAACTTAAATCAGTAAAATAACAGAGAGACAGTCACGTACAAACAATAAAACAAACAAACAAAAAGACAAAAGATAAAAYTGTGGATTTGAAAAAGAGTTTTCTTGCAGCAAGGGCATTAAAAATTCTGCAATCTATAATCTTAGCTGTCAGAAAGTCTATTTAGTGACCAAAGAGACTTGTCGAACTCATTCACCATTTTTATCCCTTGACTGTTATGCTGTATTTCACAGCTGGAGAGYAAACATGCCAAAAGTTGACATTCTAAGTAGCTCTGAAAGTATTTAAATCCCAGACATATTTTTTAAGCAAATGRCAAATTTGGCTTCCCCACTTAAGATGATACCAAAGGGCATGTGGCTCGGCCACTCTCCAAACTGGCTGTGATATCAGGAGGAGTTTACCTCAACCTGATTCCTTCATAGGGTCAGCCRGCAATCCAAGAATGGTAGGAATATTTTTGGAAATTCTGGTTTCGATCCACCATAGGAAAAAAAAAGTAATGAGTTTAGCAGCGTTAAATCAGATGCTGCTGGAAAGATGTCCACAAACCAATTCAGTGTAAAAATATTTCCGTGTTGGCTTAACTTCTTTATCTTTTACTGAAAAGGGAAAAATATATGACCATTCATTTGTACCATAAAAGGGAAAACTAAAAATTCAATGAATTTTGATCTCAAAGCGAATCAACTGCTCTTTGCACTATTGCATGTAAAGCCACTCTTTTGATTAAAGGGAACTTTTCTGTAGTAGTAATAATCACAGCCCAGTCTATGTTTTACAACAAGAGGACTAATTTCCACAACTGGGAACGTGAGAGTCCAGCTATATGATTCTAATGGTGAATCTTCTCCACAAAATAGTTAACAAATAAGCAAAGTAATGTTTAACCTATAATTCAAAATTCTCTAATAAAAATGGCCTGGTAAAATTTCATTCTATGTTTTATTCTACCATTGGGGTGGGGAAAAAGAAAAAGAAGTCTACATTATAAAATAATTAAAAACTTAAAGTATGTGAAAGATGCAGAATCACTGACTCTGGTAGATGAAATCCTCTAAGCTCAAAGATTTAAAATCATAGAAAGGAAGCAGTCAAGAGAAAATCAAAACTCTCAAAAAGATTAGACCGGAAATTTTTACCAAGGAATGGAAGAGGAAGGTGTCAACAGAGTCTGTATTATAAACTTTTTATGTGAGTTTTACTTATCAATAAATATCTAATATCAAGGGTTTATGAAGGTATTTTTGAATATTTTCAATATTTTTTAATTTTACTCTTTCCTAAATTACAGGCCACAGAAGTTCAAGTAGGGAACAACCACCCAAATTCTCTCTGACCTTTCATTTATTCAATCCAACTGTCCCTAAGCTAAAATAAGAACACAATATCTGCCAGGTCTGCAGAACATGAGGTGTGTTCATGGTGATGATTTGGGACAAAAAATCACTGTATTTCCAAAAGAATTTTTCTCTTCAACTCAGGCTAAAAGAGATTGTGTCAGCATCAGCAGGTTCTTAAAATGACAGAAAGAATTAGCAACAATTATACCAATACCTGAATATAATCCCTTGCATTCTCTGTTAGCTCTAGCTTTAATGCAGATTCACCAACTAGCAGTGATTTCAACTCAAAGTTGTCACCAGACTCAAGCTGAAGTGGTTTTTTTTTTTTCTTATTGCAGAGAAACTTTGCATTTCATATGTAATTGTTTCGTAGGAATTTAAAGAGCGATGATATGAAAATTTTATTATTCAAATAAAGACTCTAAGAAAATTTGTCTAAAATCTTGCTCTTCACCTTTGATTCTGGAATGAAGCAAGTTCTTCAATTTTTAAAATTTATAGAGCTAGACATTTGCCAAAATGTGTTTTGAATACCAAAGGCTAAATATGGATAACCATAACTCCAAATGTGTTTAATACCCTTTGACTTCTCCAGCTTTTCCCCAGAAGATGCTATTCAAGACCAATTTTGTCAACAACTTTCAGATTCAATAACTTGCCTGAGAAAATAAATAGTGAAGCTTTTAAGTAATTTCAGAAAGGAAGATAGGTAAATCAGTTACAGTAATGGTTTTTAGTTCTAAATGGTGTTTGTCAAATTCAATATAGCAAACCCTTTCACTTGCCTTGTGTCAAATCCTTGTGGTATTTTTCTTACACCGACTATTCATGTGGTAGAATGCCTCAGTAGAAAGTAGAAGTGCTGTGAAACAACTGTGATTTCATTATTCCTCCATTTTTATTACTGCTATAGGCTGCTATTTTGTGGGTTGCTTCTTCTCACCAAATTTTATCTTTTCCCTTCCATGCAGTAACATAATGACACCAGCAACTGATAGATTCACACACTACAAAACACTGATCACAGAGTGTCACTAACATTTTTCAAATCATTAGACTTCTTTCTAAAATTCTGTCCAGAGTCATGTATTTAGTGGGAAAGAAGAAAAAAGAGAATGAGTGAATGAGTGGACAAACAAAAGAAAGAATGATAGTTGCAAATAGAAGACATGTGAGCTGAAATTTTTTAGGGTAATTAGAGAATTTGATACCTGTGAGAAACAGGTCACATCAGTATTACCTACAGGTGGCTCACTGTAGTGTATTTCCACTATCAGCACTTCTCTAATATTACTGTAGATTTCCTGAGAAGAAAAGCAATAAATTAAAGAATCCAACATTCGACAAAAGGAGCAGAGTACAATAAACTTGTCAAATCAATCCCTCATTCTGTTCCTCTTGTATCCTGAAGGTAACTATTATCTATCTCTTTTCTAAATCAGCATGCCATCTGGAGCTGGGAGCAGACTAAAAAATGCATTTCCTTTTCTGGTTTGTTTCATGCTCTGTTTTCTGTGGCAGAGGCACTATTCACACTGCTATAAAGTAAGTTCAACTCTTCCATTTTAAAGACACTTAGGTCATCAGACTGTGAATGTATTGACTTGACATAACACTACATGAGTTTTTGAAAAATGATATTAATTTTTCTTTATTTTATCTGGTTATCTAGCTACTAGAGGTAAATATTTTCATTTGGGTTCAGGTAGTAAAGACAGAGAAATAGTGGCAAATCAGTAGGGTTTGTTCCATTCAGAATTTAACAGATTTTAATTGGATGTTTCTGATTACTCTCTCCAGTATGCTTTATTCACTTTGTGAAAATTGACCTTTAATGGCATAATTTTTTTTTAAATGTATGATAAGCTAACAACTGCTTTTCTTACCACATTTTTTTCAAGATATACATTCAATAATATCTTTTGCCTGCAGTACTAATCCATAATTTCACATTTAATTCACCATGAAATTAGACATTTTTTTACAGAAACTGCTACAAACAGCCATGTAAAAAAAAGAGGTTCTTGTCAATCATAATATGAATACAACCTTAAAATGGGACCAAACATCTTAAAAGTTCATAGTTCACTGTATCATATAACGATAACATTATTTGCTTAAGGTCTTAATTAATTTTGGTCATACTATAAATTCACTAAACATACTGCAAAGTAATTTGACTGCTACCATGAAGAAAAAAACAATTCACTGTTTTTTTAATGCACAAGCTCTACAGACACTTCAAACACCTGCTATGGGCATGCTGCTGTTACAGGGATTAAAGGGCCATTTCAGTAGGGGAATTTTGTCCATTAAAGGTGGTGCAACAACTTTCTGGTCAAATACATGTCAAAAAGACAACTGYGAACACAGTAGGATCCTACCCCATTCCTAGGGTCTGAACAGCATCTGCAGAGGATGTCCCTGTGTTTTCCTGTACATTCTGGTCCCAGAAGAGCTCTTGCTCTTTGCTCYCCCAGGGACCATGTCCCCAAGGCGGCCTCCTGTGGCAGGAATGGCTTCAGTGCCTGAACCTGGGGCAGAAGGGGCACTTTGGGTGCTGTGCCTGCTCCCTCTGCCCAGCCCAGCAGCCAGTGTGCTGCACAAGGCAGCAGCCAGCCAGCACATGCAGCAAAGAGGGGCTCCTCAGCACAAGGAAGCAGAAAAGCATCTGCACAAACCCACGGAGAGGAGCCTTCAACTGCTCGAGGTCAACATCTGCAATTCTATACTGAGAGTATTTCCCTGCATGTTTTCTTCAACATTACATATTCATCTAACAGATATATCACAYGGCACCACAAAGCTGTCCTGCCAATAAAAACTCACTGATAAAAATACCTGAAAAGGGCAGACTCAGGTCAGTGCTTCCAGGTTATAATTCCCATTGTACTGTGAAACCTTATTTTCCTCTCACTTGTTCTTTCTTCTGTCCTGTCCCACATACCTTTCTGGGCCTGCCCTTTACCTTTCCTTCAGGTCTCTATCTCCAGCTTCATACACTTGCTATTAATTGAATAGTCCTCTTTTTTCATGTATGTCTAGAAATGTAAGATAAGGGTATAGATTAACAAAAGGAGCTGATTCTAGGTCTCCTACTGAAGGCTGAACACTGAAATCCCTTAGCTCTTGGACAGATGAGACTTTTATAAGAGTGCTACGCTGACTTCCAATGAAAGTGCAGATTCCTCTACTTGTGCCATTTACCAACTATTGGGTGCTGTTCCTGTGTGTTAAGCATGCCAAGGGAATTTGACACTCAGTGAGTTTCACTGGGCATCCCCCGGATTAGCTTTGGACTTGACAATCCAAGGTCAAGCACAGATGAAATTTTGGATTCTCAGTCGCTCAGGATAAAACAATTGTCCAGAATAGTTATAGGAATGAAGAGTCATGCACAAAGAGTCACTCACAATATCCAGTGGGCATTAGAACAGCTCAGTGCAGCGCAACACTTCATGCGGAATAATTTGATTTCATAGCTAGTCAAAATGACATTGGAAAGCTTTGTAGCAATCGGGTGGAACAGATACGCTAAAATGGACCACTCACTTGTCAGCTCAGCATCTACATTYTAGCCAGCTGAGAATGTCTGTCTTTATGTCTTCATCTCTGGCCCTTTCATCTGAATGCATGTTTTACAGAGCTAGGTTAATAACATTTATTATGTTTGCGAGGGGTGGGGGGAAATATGAAAGGATTTGCTGGTGAAACAATGTGAGCTGGATGCTCTTGAGGACTGATTTAGTGTGCTGCAGCTGAGCTTCAGAGATAAGAAAACACTGCACTGCATTACAAAAGGCATTGCCTAGTACAAATAGGCAAAAGAATTTCAGTGGCATTTCAAAGGAATATTATAATCAGAAGCACATTAAATCAATTCTTGAATGGCAATTTTTAACTTGCATAGTTCAGATGTTTCTCCTGGCAACCTTCCCTAATGTCATTATCACTTACTAAAATTTGATACCATCTACAACCTGGGCCTGAATTCCTGACACACGGTACCACAGAAGTAAATACTGTGCCAGATTAAAGAGTAGCATGTTTTGACAATTATGTAGACAAACCCTCCTCTTTTGCAACAAGGAAGTCTCAGAAAATATGTAAATACTTAGGCAGTTAAATTGTGTGCAACTTATGCATAAGGAAAATAACTTAAACACACAGCCCCAAGCTATTGCAATGCCTTTGGTTATGTATCAGCTCAGTCAAACAAAACAGAAGAMATTTAGCTCCTTCCAAGAAATTTCATACTCATTTCTAACCTGAAGGAATGTCACTTCAGGCTGTGATACTCTCTGATCTCTAGCTCAGTGCATGTGAGTAAAGAGCTGCACAGAGACCTCACATGTTTTTTGAAGCAAGAAAGACACAATATTATTTTGAGCCAGGATTCAATCCATCACTGGTGAAATCTATGCTCCTGGGGATATAAAACTTCTGCTAGAGCTCAACTCTTGTCCTGAATTCCCATCTACAGACTCTTCTAGTGGACAGTCTGGCCTTGTATTACTAACACCGGTATAAAAGCACTTGACATTTGCTTTCTGCTAATTAAAATCAGTTCATCTACAGTCTCATCACAATTTAAGCTGGTTATGATGCTTATTTGATTTCTTAGACTGAACATTTTCTCTAACTTCTCCACTTAATACCACCACTGAATAAATGTGGTGGCTGTGGTCAGAATTATTTTTACATACATGAATAAAGGAAGAGGTTCTTTTAAAAATTTTAGAAGCTTTTAAAAATTAAGGGGATGAGATAGTGACTTTAGAACATGCATATCAGTGTTATTTCATGTCCATAGGTACATACTTGTATAAAGTATTTTGGTATTAAGAATAGCAAACTGAAATTTAAGTAGCTACAAGTCAGCTTCCCATCTTTTTTATTGTGTTYTTTTTAATGGAAAGTAAAAATGACAAAACCCTAATTCATCCTTTACATCATCTTGGCTAGGCATAAGCTAAGTGTTCAGCCACCATTTACACCAGTCTTCATTTTGTTTGTTGGATTCTTTCTTGATTTTTTCTTTCATTGTTCAGTAGAAGAATATTAAATTGATGATGATTATTCTTCCCTCAAGTGAATCAAAGAATAGACAAGCAGTAAAACTAAAATATTATACAAGAATATGCAAAGGTAAAGCCAGCTAATACAAAGATAACAGATGACATCATGTAGGGAGAATAAAGAGAATCAGATAAGGAAAGTATGAAGTAAAAGGAATTTAGAAGGAATTTATTGCCTTATTTTTAATTATTTTTTGCAAGTCACGTCCACTGAAATTCTACAATGAATCCTTAATTGTCTGTACAGGGTCGCTCTACTGGGTCAGAACAAAAGACATCTGACTCAGTGGGTTTGAGCAGCAACTAGGGATAGCAAATGTTAGGTAATGGTCAAACCTGACAGGTCAGAAGAGGCAACACTGCCACAGCTTCATACTCCAGGTCAAACCAATAAAAAGACTGAGCATGTATCCCACTGGCACACATGGAATTGCACATAAAATGCATGGATACACACAGGCAGCTGCACAGATCACACAGGCAGAAACACAGGGAAGCCATGCGGTAACAAACARCACAGTGTCCCTCTGGCCATACAATGAACCTCTGTTCCAATCCATGGGCCCTCTCCAGCTGGTCAGGCTGAAGGTCCATTAGTGGGAATTACATGTACAATGCAGATTCCTCTAGTGACTGGGCTCAGACCCATCAAAGTTCCAGTATCTGGATCCTTGATATCTCCTGCTGCTGGCTCCTGGACCCACTCCAGGTGCTGCTCCAGCCCCCTTGCAGACCCACACACAAGCCCTCCACACACAAACCCTCCACACACAAACCCTCCACACACAAACCCTCCACACACAAACCCTCCACACACGCACACTGGTCCTGCTGGCATTCAGAACTCTTGGAATCCAGCACTTGGCCTAGATCCCCTGATCCCTTCCATCACAATTCCTGCAGTCACCACACTCACACACACACAAACACCGTGGCCTCCAAACCACTTCACCTGCTCATGGATTAGTTCTCTGACCACACACTGACCAAAGCCCTCACTCSSGCTCCTGGCACCGCAGAYGAATGACCCCTGATGGCCCATGGTCCCTGCTGCAGCTGCCACACCCAGAGCTCCATGCACACATGTGGAACAGAGAAYMAGAGCTCTTCAACCATAGAAAGAATCCAGAATGGAACTTAATGAGAAGATGGGTCAGTCTCAATTGACCAGGTGCAGGACATGACCAGACAAGTGCACTGACCAAATGCTAACTTATAGACGTCTTTCATCACCCTTTTGTTCTAGTCTTCCACACCCATTCCTTCCTGAAGATTCCCCCTTTCACCATTTTTGATGCCTGTGCTAAGCAGCACACTGTAAGCTCCCCTGTGTCCTACAATGCCTGCCTTACCCCTG
>NW_026623470.1:274154-315104 GCF_030028575.1 Malurus melanocephalus | reverse complement strand
TGGGGCAGGGGATCTTTTCTCTGAGTAGGTTATTAAAGCTCCAGCACCTGCTGTTGTGCCTCTCTGTTCTTCTGTGTTCACAGAGACAGCCTGTAATCACATTGCCTGGCAGTGAACAGGACAAGTTAAGAGTGATCCTTCCTCCTGTCCACCCTTGCATTTTGCAAAAATCATTGATGCAGGCTTTTCCTGAGACAAAGATTGCTTTCAAGTAATTTTGTTCAATGACTAGCTATACTTTCTTCTGTGAAGTCACTTCTTGTTTCTCCCTTTATATTCCCCCGAAGAAATGTATTCCACAACCTCATTACATATTGTGTGACTCAGTTCGTTTTGAACAAAGTGTCCACACACTTCATTGGGTACCCCTTACTTGTCAGGGTCAGTGAAAAGTGAAAGGTAATTCTTTATTCCATCTCATTCATTCACTTGTATCATATTTCTCTGTTGTCTTCTTTGTAATACTGACAGTCCCTACCTACTCAGCATTTCCTTCTGCAAAATTGTTCCATTCCTTGGTAAACTTTCTCTGTTCTTTTGGGTTTGTTTTCTTTCCTTTTTTCTTTTTTTTTTTCATTTTATTATGTATTCATAAGTCTTAAACTGGATGTATGTAGTATTTAAGATCAAGTCTTGTATCTTCAGAGAGTGATAATCACCTACTTGAGTCAATGTGACCAAAAAACCCAGGGAGGGAGGAGTACAGCAATTTATGTTCAATAATGTTTTATCCTTGCTCTTCACTGTTGTTATCAGGAGCCATAGTAACATTATTTTAGCACCTTCTTGCTGCTTTCATAAATTGCCTCTCATTTAAAGTATAACTCAAGAATGTAAATAAAAGAAGCCTGCAGGAACAATCAGAAGTATACTAGGTATGTATGTTTAGGAATGTGACAGCAATTTTTGCGGACTCCTTGAAGAAGAATAAGAGATTTCATGAGACACATACCTGATTTCTACATGGCTTTAGCACCATAAATATTACCAGAAAACAGAAAATGTTAAGATCCAAGTGGGATTTCCTCTAATATATTTAGAGTTAAACCCAGATTTACACTTCTTAATTTTAATTAAAATAAGCAATAGCATTACTTCCTCTGCTTAGTCCAGTGAAATTCAGACTCAACACTTTCACATTCCTATTCAACTATTAAGCATCTGGGTGACTGGGCAGATAACAAGTTACAAGGATAAGCTAGACTGTGGTCTGCTTGTMGGATAAAGATGTAGCATGGTCAATAGACAATTGAAATTTGTCTGTCAATGTCACCTAATGCAACATAGTTTAAGACAGAAATCAAGGAACCTCTCCTTATTTTGGATCAGGAGCTGTCAGTCTCTGCAGAGCCATTGACATACTGCAATTTCACCCCACTCAAAGTGAACTTACACAAGCTGGAAGGAAGTTATTGAAGCTGGCCCTGGCCAGATGAGGAAGTCTCATTTACCTCCTTCATCACTGCTCTTTATCTTTTTCTTCCTCATTTCTCATGAGGGTACCTCATGGATCCTTGGCTGTGCTTCTTATTGAGACTATTTTGGGAATAAACTCATCCAGCAAAAAACTACCCACATTTTTAATCCCCCAGCTAAGTTTCCCTGAAGTTAGTAAACTGAGCCACTTCCTGAAGGTATATAATTGACTCAGAACTGGTTCATGTGTGAGGATTTTCCCCTACAGAATAATCAGCTCTATTTCTCCTATTAGTATACATTTTTTGGTGAGTTTTGGAGACAATTCAGAGGAGGAAACTTTATTTTCCGCTGCTACTGAGGCTGTATTATTAACAACACAGTGTGACTGAACTAATTCTAGTCTGCAGCTCCTAGGATAGGGAAACGACAGCCTTTACTTCCCAGTGAACTTTATCAGTTTCTCACAGCCTCTATCGAAAGCTTGGAGCTTTTGTCCTCAGCTGACTCATTGTTAAAGAAGGTCAAACACCTATTCATCAGGATCTGAGGAAAGGGCTATGGCTGGAATGAGTGCCCTGGCTCAGCAGAGAGCAGACACAAACAGAGCCCCAGAGGGACAGCACCTCTCCAGACTGCTGGCAGTGCCTGGAGCAGAGRATGGAGCAGGCGAGGTGTCCCTGGTGCAGGAGGCACGACCTSAGGAGCTGTGCCAAGCCAAGGAACTGTGTGAGCAGCTGAGCAGGCTGTGCAACACCAGGAGCTTCAAAAAGAGATTGACAGGATCTTCAGAGAGACCCTGCAGAAATAAGGCTCTTGAATCTTAGTTAGGATGTTACAGCTAGTGTGGACAGCACTACCACTGTCCCTGATGGGCTCAGCTCGGCCAGGGCTGTGTCCATCTGGAGCCAGCTGGCGTTGGCTCTGCTGGACACAGGGGAAGCTTCTGGCAGCTTCTCACAGCTCCCCCACTACAAAAACCTGGCCACACAAACCCAGCACAATATGGCACACAGAGACAGGATTCACCAGTCTCAAACCAGTAAAACAAAGCTCTGATAGATGTGCTCAAAGAYGCTCCCCAGATTTTACAAAAAATTGCAACATCTGTAGTCTACCTCTGTTTCTCAAGTGCTCCAGAAGGGGCAGCTGCTGTTAGTCAGAAGTGACTATTAAATATATCTTACAAATTGTGTTGGAATTAAAATATTCACTGCTCAAAACCAGGTAGGCTATCCTTCCCAAAATGTATGGGAAATAAATATAAAATTCATATGGTGTTCAGTCAGAAGAGAATGCCATGAGTTACTATTATGTATTTGTCCAAAGATGGTTCTGGTTTTGGTTCAGAATTATTTGATATAAACAATATTTTTTCTTGGATTACTTTGAAAGCTTACCTCTAAGTTCTGTGACTTTATTATGTTTATTACTTGCTTCACTTTCTTATGAAGCCAAAGGCAAAAACAACATCTGTCAAAGAGAATGATTTCCAAATCAGGCCTTCTACATCCAGGCAAGCTACATCAAAATAACAGGCCTTGCAGGCTTGGCATCCTGAGAGAGATCTGTGCTTTAAAAGTATTTTGGCAGCCATGACTTTACTGCCTGTCAGCAGGAGATCAGTGGACAGATAACCTCAATGAGTGGCTGATTAGCTGATCCTTCAGAAGCCATCCCACAATATTGCCAGCCATGCCAATTATCACCTCTTTTTTTTCTCTGTGTATGGGGATGATGGGGATGTCAGGGAGGTACAGCCATAAATCTAAAATCCAGCTGTGTTTGTTCAGTCAGATTTTCTTCTGGCCTGATCAAGCAAAGATTCTTTTGATTCACCGAGAAGTTGCTCAGCCACATCTGATTCAGGGAGAGCATTGCAGCACCTTGGACACTACAGGACAGAATGGTCTGGTTATGGCTAATCCCACAGACTTTATAAATAACTACATCCCTACATGTACATTCCATTGGTTCCTAATTTTATTGCAGGGGCCTATTGCAAAACTATTGAGAAGACTGAGAAATGACTGAGATTTCCCAAGCATAGTGAAGCATGGAGAAAACTGGATAAAGATCAATTTTTAAAAAATGGAAAAGAAACGAATAGGTGGAAAATATCTACCCTTAAATAACACTTAGAACTGACTGAAATTTGTAAAACATATCTAAAGGCTATGCTGGAATCATGCATTTCCTTCTGATTTGCCCATCTATCTCTCATAATAGCAAGTTGGGTTTTTTATTTTCTGGCACAGTTTGGTTGAAGTGTCTTTCACCCTCTGTAGCTGGTGGCCATTTTCTCTATAGCTGTTCCCATTTCTTGGGCTTCTTTCTCACAGGTAGAATTATTTTTGCATACATTTGGATTCATTAGTGGCAGCATTGCCTTTGAGGYCTGGCGGTTCTGACCCTACAAGGGGAAGGTTTCCTTTCCAGAAATGTCAGCTCCATACAAATGTCAGCTCCTGCAGCACCTGTAACCACATCCCACAAAATAGAATTTCTAAGACATTTTCAGACTAAATCATTGAAGCTTCATAATCAGAATGTTGCTTTCTCCTGTTTTTTTTTTTTTTTTTATAGGATATAGAGTAATAGTTGGTCATGAAAAACTAAATAGTACATCTTTATTTCACCCTGATTATAGTTGTAGCACACAAATTTTTTTGCTCATTTCAGTAATGGAAAATTGTTTCAAAAATGTATACTAGACTAATTGACACTAATAAAAGCCTTGGAATTTTCCTACAAATTCATGCAAACTGTACAGGAGGTTCCAAAAAATAACCCAGAAAATTTGACCTTTCTCATTTTCTCCTACAGATGTTAGGACATACGTATTTCAGGTTAAAAAAAAAAAAAAAAAACTTCAAATAATGAAGAAAAGCATCCCATGACATTTAAGGTTTTTTCCCATAAGTCCACAGGAYGCACATCAGTCTCTAGGCCAAGTTCTGAAATTCTTACTTGTTTCTTCAGAACAGATACAATGCATTCCTTCCGCTTTTGCATTCCCAACAGAAAAAAAGGCATAAATTTCAACACTGTATGAATGAATGAATTGAAAAAGAATTTCAGAAAAGAAAAAAAACAAGAGATCTGACTAGCTGTGAGCAAATGCCAAGAAGACAGGAAACCCTAGAACAGATCACATTCAAATGCACATTCAAAGGAGATAATTCAAATTTCATTAACTGGCCAAGATTTTAACATTTTTTGTCCCAATTCAAAGTAGTGATTGTAGCATACAACTTCTGTCAAACAGAGATTTTAACTTGGAATGTCAGTAATCTCTATTTCAGCTAGGAAAATGAAGCTCTTGACAGAGAAAAATGCTCTCATTTTTAAAACTTTAGCAGACCATTGTCTATGGCAAACTGATAATGGTAGTATTAATCTGTCCCCTGACAGAGGGACAGGTACTAGGTTGTCATTTCATCTTCACCTAAAAGCACCAGCCATACCTGAGGTCCTTTGTTTTTGGGGTTGTTTCTTTCTCATAAAGAAAAGCTCTTCCTAAAGATAAAGTGACTTCAATACTGGAGATTTTTAAGCACTGCCATTTCTACATCTCTTTGTTGAAAGASTATAATGCCCACTAACCTCAAACCTTTCTCTCCATTATTACAGTAGAAGTAGTATGCATGTTTTGAAATCTGATCACATTTAATTTATGAAAAAATGCAYGCCAGTTTTAGATAAGCCATCTTTATCCAAAAGAAAGCTTTTGCTTTCACTCTCCAATTACCTCAAGTGAAAAATGTAAATCATGTGTTTTTGCTTCATTTTTCTTTCTTAGTAGTTTGCCACATTACCTGATTGGAAATCTTGAGGTGGTTTAAACAAGCTACTGTTAGAATTACCAGGTGAATGTGGAAYCTGTACACTCCTTGATAAAGGTATCACAGTGTGCCATGGCCCAACTGATTTCAAAACTTGTTTACCTGGTTTTGATTCCCTTGAAAATTTCCAGGSAATTTTGCCATCAGTTCGGAAGGAAAACCTGCCAATTCTTGTAATCTATATAGAACCAGCAACCTTTGGGATTTCCCACTGACAAAATTGTTACAGACTGTATTGGTAGACTCTGCAACATTGGATTTTACCTACATCTTCTGAAGAAGCTAACATTCATAGTACAATCATTTAAGAAGTGCTACATATTTTTATACAACTTGGGTCTCAAATAGGCAKGAGATCAAAACATTAACCTATCCTTACTATGTGATTCTATGGTACCTCCTTCTTCTAACAGATAAAATGAGGAAACTAAATGCTGAAATAAATCGCTTCTCTCGCTCTCCTCTTTCCCCTCATGTGAGTACTCTGCTGTYAGACTATTGAGCTTCCAGAGTTAAGATACCTACAGATGGCAGCCCATCATCATCAATGCTGTTATCAAAACTGATCATAGGAAAGGTGCAAAACTTAAGTTTTTTTATTAGTTCAGGTGAGCTACCTTAACTCCAACTATGTCCTAGAGCTTGTCAGGCTGAGGTCACTGTTKGTACATTGAGTTAATTTCAAAGGACAAAACAATATAACTTTTATGTCCTCATCACAACAATAATTTTTTTCAGAGCAAACCAGTATTTTCCAAAGCCTGAGAAGGAAAGGTGGGAATGCTGGAGTCCATGAGGTAAAGTAAATTTAAATCATTATCTGGGTTACTCACCCCACTAATTATGATTTTTTGTGAAATGGATGCTCTCTACATAGAACAGACTGAATAGAAGACACACAAATACTTATTGAACAATAACTGCAAAATAAAATAAACTATTCAAAGTAAATAATGGATCTTGGACGGCTCCTTTCATCCTCTRTTTAACCCAATGGCCTTTACTGCTGTTGGCAGAGACACCCATGAAGGTAACATCTGACATTAAGTGAAAGAGAACTTGATCCTTCAGAAAAATTGGGCACATCTGTAGTAATTCAAATAATTGATGGCTCCAGAATTAGGAGCCAGGCAYTACTATAAAGCCTTTGGTCAGATATGTCAGACTAATTCAATGATGATACCCACAACTATGTAAAAAARAATTGAGCAATCCCTCTCCATAAACTGACAGGAAATAACACACAAAGCAGCATCTGCTTTAAGAACTGCAGCATAAGATTGTCACAGTTTAAATTGTTGACTGGAACTAAATTTGACACACTTCCTAGAATGTACTGTTCTTTGTTCCTCAAGTTGTTATGACATTAAAATACGATCATCTCCTAAAAAAAGGGATGTGTTTGGTGCCCAGGAATGCTGAAGCAATTTGGGGGTCAGGGATAAGGGGGAGAACAGAGATAAATATTCATTAAAGGATTTTCTTTTCAAAATTATAGTTTTACCATGCAAACCTTCAGGATAAACAAATGATCTTTCCTTTTCCTGAACTATCTACAATTAAGACTTGGTAAAAGCATCTAATAGTTTTAATTTACAAGCACATGCAACACAAAGTCACTCAATCYGTAGTTTTAAAAATTCTGTCTGGCAAGCTCCTGCAATTTGAGATTAAATTGCCAACCACYAACCACAGAAGCTCTCACTGCTTTAGGCACTGACATGAAAATCTAAGGAATGCCAGAAAATGATCTTATCCTATAATAATTGTTCATCATTATGGTATTTTTATGCTGCTRAATCTGGCATATCCTTTTTAATTAATACTTGGACTCTTGATATGTAGTTTTCACCTATGGCTCATTTAAAACAATGTCTTTGCATTTAATAAAATAACATTCAGATTAAACTTGTATTTAATATCTACAAATAAAGCATTAAAACCTTCAGGCAAGGAACCAAATTGGGGTGGCAACAGAAAATGCCTTGAACTTTGCAATCTGATCTGGAGTTTCATCTGAAGGAAAGCAAATTAGGATTATATCACACTTTATCATCTGTGACTCTCCAGCTATTAGGCATAGTTCTGAACAAAGTCAAGTTGAATGAGTAACTGGTTTGGATAAAATAATGTCTAAAATGATTTTTTTTTTAGTGTTAAACTTAAAATTCATCAAGCATCCAATCTACAACTGGGATCTCTAATTTTTATTGAGAAGACGATGATGAAAGGGTATTACTGTGAAATTTTCTAAAATGTTTATGAATCAGTCTTTTAGGCAGTTCTAAAAATCACACTTACTCAAGTTCAAATCTTTTTATTTGGATTTATAGAGACTTCCCAGAAGAAAATTTCTAAATTATTGCATCTTGTGTTCAATCTTACTCTAAATTAGRGTTCTTTGAAAAACTTTCAACTTAGCTTTTATCTTGTACTAATTCCACATCATATTTTACTAACATTACTGAAATATGCCTGGCAAAATTATTTCTAATCTTATATATTCTTCTTCTTTGCATACAATGTACAGCATAAGGTGCCAGAAGTTTTCCATAGACATTGGAAATGTCAGGACAAGCAAGCACCTTTGCCTCTTTTAGCATTAGTCCTTCTCAGCCTTTCTTCTCTTATTGTTAGGATGTGCGTTCAACGTTGTAATGCAGCAGCAATCTGCCTTGCTGCTGCTTATTCTGTGAAACCCTCACAACTCCTTCTAGAAAAGCTGCAAGGAAGAAGTTTAGCAAGCCTRTAATCTTTTTCTGGAAATTTTGGAAGGCAGACTCTCCTGCTTTCTGCATCTCTGTTCACAGAGCAAACCAATAGAGATGGTGCTGCTCTGGTGAATTAGGGGCCAACTGGCAGCTGGACAACAAAGACAAGAAGTAACATGAATTTATAAACCACTTCAGCATTAAAAAAAAATCCCTTCCCAGAATGGAAAACCATTCCAATAATTTTATGTCATGTATCACACAGATATATTTTTAACAGTACAATATAGTGTTAGTAACAAAAGAAGAAGCTGAAAATTGCTTTACATTTATGTATTTTTTGCTGGTTTCCATTTCATAATAACCAGTGTCCATGGAAATTGTAGAGTTACAGAATTTGGAACTAGACAAATCATTTTCACTTCCTCCTGTAATTAGCTAACAACTTCTCGGTGTTTCACTTTTTTTTTATTTTTTAGAACCTTTTTTTAGGTTGCATCTTAAACTGAAACTTTGCTGAACTCTTGAATAATGAGAAATTATATAAAGGATTTAATTGTACAAGTGAAAAAAGAAAAGTTCTTCAAATCTGCAAGTATAACAAATCCATCATTGCCTTTTCAATAATAGGATCTGGGTCACAGATTTTAGTGTTTTTTCCTTCAATATAAGAGAAAATTTATGCACCTGTAAATCCCAACTGCAAAGTGATAAAGACTAAAGTTTGTACAAAAGATTCATGCAAAGTTTATCATTCAGTGGTCTATGAAAGAAATTCTTCACAAATTTCTCATGGAGTTCTTGAATGGAGATTGGAGATTGATTTGATTTTTTCTGTAAACATATTTGCCACTTCTAACTAAAAAAAGAAGAGGCTAAATAAAAACACCTTATGGGTAATACAAAAGCTGTTCAGATCTTGAGGAGCATTAAGCTTTTGTTTAAAGTCTATGCCCTAATTTTCTCTTGACCCCTCTTTTTATTTCTGGAAAAATATGGTGATTGACTCATTTGTAATATGCGCATTTATTATGCACCTTATGAAGTTTTAAATGACATAATGCACTTCAAAGCAGTTTAGAAAGCTCTATTTTTTGCTTTGGCAAATACACATATAAATAATCTTGTGGGGTCTAATTCAACCTTTTGTATTCAAATGCTGATACGTCAGAGAATGAGTTTTCCAGTTTCACAACTGGAAAAGTGCACATCCAGTATAATTGGATTATTTTAATTATGTTCATTATGATTCCTCATAAATCTCAAAAAATTACTACTGAAAATATGTACCATAAGAGAACAAAAATTTGTTTTCATTTGAAAAAAAATGAGGTAGTGTATGCAAAACCAGACAGCATTGCATATTTATCATTGGTCATTCRTAACAAAAAACAACTACATTTTCTGTTCCAGTTGATTAGGTTTGGGGTATTTAAGGCTTTTGTTAATAAAAAATTACAATTTTTTTTCAAAAATCTTCACATTTCTTTGATTAATAGATAAATGTATTATTTCACAGGACTTGTAGTAGAGTACACATAGTTTCTTTAATCTTCTCCAGTTTTGGGYCTAAACTTGCTCCCATTGAATTTAATATATTTCACCTAAAGAATTTTTCTTCCCAGTTACTCAAATCATCATTCTCAAAGCTCCTTGAATCTAGTTCAAATATCTTCTTGTGACTGACTGCATGATTTCAATTCACTCTCCATTGAAAGGTATGGCTCACAAATCAGTCTTTTTTTTTTTTTTTTTTTTTTTTTTTTTTTTTTTTTTTTTTTTTTTTAGAGCCCTGCAAATCTTCCAAGGCTGACAAGACTTAGCAGCAGTAGGCTTCTTTTTTTTCCCCCATTTTTCATTGCCTTCTGTAGGCTTTAAGTGAAAAACAGTTCACAAGGCACAGGCTGTAAACTCCAGGCCTAAATTTCTAATTTGAGTGGGAGTCTGAGCCCTTTCCCAGATACCAACTTGCCCAGCAGGCAAACATGTTCTCACCAGTTGTAGCCTGAACTTGTCAGAGGGTCTCATGCACCCAAATACTCACTTGGATCATTCCTATGGCAAAACATTCTCGGSCATACAAAAATCTACCACAGCACAGTTTACCAGCAAAGAAATTGAATAAATTGAACTTATTAATCTCACTCTTTTGTATTTAAATATTTTGAATTTTGAGTGTTTTAAATATTTTGAATATTTCCTCCAAATCTGATGGAAAAAATGATTGCAGCCATTACTTCAAAAGAGCAGTTAACAATTATAGTAAGAAAAGAAAAAAGCCTGGGCTCAGAATGTTATTTGCATATAGCTATTACAGYATGATATGTACGACAAGCTCTCATCTAAGGTCAATTTCACTATTGAAATTAGAGAACCATTAGCAATCTTCATCCCACTTTCTATTTTGCAGTTACACATTCTCAGATTAATTTACACTCTTCCCCTGCTTAAAATAAAAAGTTCTTTTAAAATATGTACCAAAAATTGCCAGATTTCTGATGAAACTTTAATTAGAATCTTCTTCATTCAAAGTATTGTTGTAAATATTTACCATTTTAAATCCCTTTCTTTATATGTTTAATATTCCTGACATTAAATTTGTSTTCCTAATGTACATTTACTTCTGTGCTTGCAGGGGACACCCACAGGACAGATTCAGTGATGAAAACAGCTTGTTCCTTTGTCTACAGGTCTTCACTTCTCACTATCCTATTTACAGTTTAAAATATTGTGAACTAGGAAATGTAGCATGAAAATGTTTTCCAGGTTGTTTTAATCAATGTAAGAGTGCAGGCAGARATGCTGCTGTGGATTGGCTAATTACAAGAAATTCATATTTTAGTTGCTTCCTCCCACCCTGACTGTGACATCAAATTTGCTAATGGTAGGGGAAATAGGAAACCTGTGTCCTCCCCACCTGTTGGTTTCTCACAGCCTGGCATGTGGATCCTGCCTAAACTCTGCACTGCTACATCACATCTGGCAAGAATTAGACTTGTCTAGCACAGACCAAGTTTCACATGCAAGAACCTCCTCCTGCTTCTCTTTCCCCCATGTTTCCACTGGGTTTCACAGGCCTCACTTCCAAAAGAAATTAGGAAAAGTAATTCAGACTTCAGAAAACAACCTATTTTTGACCTTTCTGGTGGGACCACCAACAACTGTGGCCATTGAAGAGCRTATTTGGTCATGTGAAGACAGGAAACAGGGACAAGAGGTGAACCATACTTTGTCTTCATTCCTAACTGAAGGGAAATAATTAACTTTTTGCAATGAATATTGAGGTTTTAATCTGGTCTGGCACAAACTGAACCTCATGGTCTAACCTCTATGATATCTGCAGGCTGAGGTCTGCAGCTGGAGCTCCCAGAGGTCATCCTTCCACAGTCCACACACATGCTGTGGGCGYGACATGACTTTGAAGGATATCAGTATTTCCTGCTGGATTGAACATGCAACCATAGGCTTTTCACCAACATAACTCTAAATACATCCTTGTGTTCTCATGGTGCCTCTCAGCAGCTAATTAAGTGTTTAAACACCAATAAAGGCATTTTTTACTGTCATCTGACATTAAAGCAGCACTGGCAGCACCATTTACCAGTGGCAGATATCTCGTGGAATTTGCTCTCACGTGCTCCTTGCTAGATCCCAGTTTTATTGACCTTCAGAATGCAACATAAATCAGCACATATCGTTTTGTTTTCATTTGCAGCCATTTGGGAGGTTTTGTGTTGCATCCCAAAGCAGCTGCAGCAGAGTTCTGTAAAGGGTGTTGATGTGTTCTGCTGTGTTATTTTTAGCCCATAATAGTGGTCTGTGTCAGCAGCTGTCAAAAATATGGTATATTTTATTAGCCATATAAGTAATGAAACAAATAATCAAATCTGCTTTCTGCTATAAAGATAGTGTGAAGCTCTTAACAGAATTTTTGAAGATCACCTTTAAAYGTGACAGTATGGCAGTTTTTTAAAAGTGGTCTGTGTAAAACTACTTCCAGACAAAATAACAAAAGTTTAGGAGYAAGTTGGACCACATTACAGTGTCTAGCAGTTTGCCTCTAAAACTATACTTATTAATTTTTCTGCTAGAAGTTTGACCACTGCCAAGGCATGAATAAACCCCTGCCAAAGCCTCTTTCCATCCCAAGAACTCACAGAAATGGTGGTAGGCATACTTGCAACGATACATGCATAAGAAAAAAAATTACTTATTCCTGTGCTGTTTACCAGTAGTCCAATATCAGCTGTTCATCCTGTATTAGGGCACTATTTGAGTAAATTCAACCCAGAGATGGATTATTTTATTAAAGGAAAATATTTTGAATTAAACTGTTTTGTCCACAGAAGAACMGACTTTTCTACAGAGCAGAGATACTTATTTGGTAAAATATATTTCTTGCTTGTTACTCTTCTGTACTTTCTTGTAGACACACAACGAATATACAAATAATCTCATTGCTGCTCTCAGGAACTTAATAATCTGCCCTCAYTGGTGAGCTTGCTCAGTAGCATTCAACAGACAGCAGCTGTTGAGATACAAAACAAATAAAATGGCAAAGCTGCAGTGGAATCCTTTCAAATCTAAGAATCATTGCAGTGGGTTACAACCAGCTGCAGTTTCTAGCACGTCTCAGTGGTCTTCACCTAAACATATTAGAAAGATAATGTCAGTTTAAATTCCACTACAAAATACAGTTTGAGGGTCTCACTTCAGACGCTGCATGTCCTAATTAAAAAAAAAAAAAAAAAAAAAAAAAAAAAAAAAAAAAAAAAAAAAAAACCCAAAACAAACAAAAAAAAAAAAAAAACCACCAAAAAACACCTGCATTCTCTCTCATAATTCAAGACAAGTGTCTGCTACAGTAAACACAAGATGGGTGGGCCCTTAAAGCAAAAAGTGCAAAGCTCTCTTCTAACAGAATGGGTGTTTCCAACATGASTGATCTTCCATTTGACCCTCACAATGACCAGCCTTGGTTCATAAAACAGGAAATGTCTTAATCTGGYCATTCATCACATGAACAGGGGAAGGTTGACTCGCTCAACCTTGTAACATTGCAACACTGAGGAACACAATGGCAGACTATGCTTTGTTCTCAATGCAGAATTCAGGCTGAAGAGATTCAGACTTTCAACAAAACTCGGCCACAGAGCTCAAAACAATCTGAATCTTTTTTCATGCTTTTTTAAGACCATGCTGAATTATACACATGAAATAAAACTTAAAAATGTGGGTTTTTTCTTTGAGACTGTTTGTCAACCCATAACATTAGTTCATGTTTATGTCTTTGCACTTGGAGTTCAGGTAAGGAAGTGTCCTTTAAGGGAAAAACTGTAAAGACACCATTAGATAAATATGAGGAAACATTTTTCTATACCGGCTCTAGTAGGCTGAAGTGTGAAGAGAATCAGTCTGCAGGTTTGGAAGCACAGAGCACTCTCTTTCCTTTTGCCAGGGTGAAGCATTTCTAATGTAAAGCCTTTAAGAGGAACTCAGGAAATGTTCATCCCAGTTCCATAATCCAGGAAAACAGAAGACATCGGCAATTGGCAGCTTGTTATTTTGGGCTGCTGGTGTATTCTGTGCAGACATCATGGCTAGAAGGAAGGAAAGATGAATTATGAGATGAGTTGCATGTGAGCTTACAGCTGGGGCTGTATAAGATTCAAGAAAGAGCTGAGGTGAAGATTTCTCATAATTCCAAACCATTTTCATTGAGATTTTATCTGATCTGAACATGGAGAACAACTAAGAATAACTCGACTTTGTCTTTAATTCTTATTCCCCAAAAGGTTTTTCATCACTAGTTTTAGAAAATGAAATTAAATTAACTCATCTGCTTTCTTAGAGCAATGCTGAAATGTGAAGAAATCATAAGCACTAACAAAAAGAAAAGGTGTGAGTGAAAAACACTGTATAAAATACAATAAAATTATTACTTTATATTATAATACATTAAAATATATATGCTTCAGTATTCACTTGCGAGTTAGCTCCTCAGAAGTGTAATTTTTAGTTATCCAATAAAGAGTAAGCAATATCTAACTATTTTTGTACAAATATACCTTTTCTTGACTTCTATATTCTAAAAGCAAACTTGTATGCAACGTTTTAGTTAGTTACAGAAATGTTTCTAGTTAGTTTAGTATGAAGTATAAGTAAATCACAATGCCTTGAAGCTGAATCYGAGGCAGTAACACATCAGTGTGATGCTGTGTGTTCTTTAATGTACACTGGCCATCTAGGCTGAAAATGAAAAATCAAATTTTTTATAGACTAACTGGAGTGAAATTTTCAAAGATGTGTAAGTCATTTGAAAGTTTACAGTCTATAGAATTCATAAGACAAAAACAGTRCATGCATGGGTGCAAACAGACATGTTTATGATCCTGCATGTACTCCTGGACAAACATTGCCAGGTTCAGAGCAGAAGCCAGGTCAGTACATCAGCATCACACCACATCTGAGCTGGCTCATCCTGTCAGAACGGGCAAGCAGCCCTGRCCACAGCAGCCCAGCACGGAGCTGATCTGCTCAGACACGAGCAGGGGCAGAGAAGGGGCCCCTGCACTCATYTGTGTCAGCACAGACAGCAGAAACTTTGGCCAAGGCTTACACAGCTCCCATCTACCTTTCAAAATCCACTCCCCTGTGGTTCTTGAGTGCCTCCCCTGGSTCCTGTATGTCCTTTAGCCAGCAGTGAAGTTGTTCTGGAGGGATAAACTTATCCTTAGCTCTCCCCAGACCTGCCATTGGTAGGGACGGAGGCCAACAGCAGCTATAGGTGGGCTGTGGCACAATCCAGAATTACACTCACAGCATGGTCCAGCTTTGGGTTCCCATCTGTCCAAAGGACTCTTATGTAGGTTTTTATCATAACAATAATAATTCATAAAAAGAATGTTGGCAAGTAATTTTGGTATTTATCATGATTCATAACAATTTTTTTTTAATACCACATACAGAAAATTAAATAAAGATCTTTTTTATTCATACAGCATTTGTCAAGAAACAGATATAAGACTATGATACATAAATTGCATTAGAGATCAATGTTCATCAATGTAATGTGACTATTAAAAGGCTTRTAAAACACACAGCACCAAATGAAAGCTTAGAGGAGGGCTTCCAACTTTTGCTGCTCTGCTCAATGTCCAGGCCCATGTTTAAAAGATATTGAGACATAAACAAAGCATTTTTTTTCTGTTAAATCAATCTCCACTCAAGATCTAAGACAAAGGCACAAAATGGTGTGGCGTAAATTGCTCTATCATAAGGAGATAAGTAGGGAAGGATGAATGTTCCTGGTTGTTACTTTGTGGCCCTGCACAGATACCATTCTCATAAACAGATCAGTCTCTCAGCTTATGGTTATTGTTCYGAGATAATATGATATGACAGGTCCAGATGTTTGAAACTTGCAGCAATTCACAGAATGGGAGAAATAAATTATGCTAAAGGACATATTTAATTCAATTTATAGTGTATCTGGCACTGTCAGAGTTATGGAATTTCTAGCTGAGTTTAATACAGAAACCTTTAAATGCTCCAGCMAACTTTGGAAGTGAAGTGTGCAAGSCAGAGGGCATTGTTGCAAAGCTGTTATTCTGTCAACCTGCTAGTCAGCAATCTCTGCACTGCACTGCTATCACATGTTGTATTACTCTAGATTTTCCTAGCCTTGAAATAATTAGCAGAAAAATTATTTATGAAAAATTCACCCATGTTGTGCAGACTCAAGCTCCCATTCTGAATCGCGAAAATCCATGTAGCATGAACATTTGAGGGCATGGTATRGACATTGTTGCACCACAACCAATTTTTCTAAAAGATATGTTGTGTATCTATTTTCTATTCAGCCACCCTTTATGTCAAATTAATCCATGAAGACGATTCAGCCAATAATTATTGACCAAAGCACATTTTACGTAACTGTGCATTGTGAGACCCTAAGACAACAATTTAAGGTTTTTTTTTTTTTTGTTACTGGAGCTATAGAGCCATTAAAAGTGAGCTGCTTGTTTTTTTCTCATGATTAAGGGGTATTTTCAATGTCCCTCCTAAGACTTCTGTTCTTATACAAAAGCCTCTATTTGGTGTATGTTTGTTTTAAATAAGGAAATAAGAAATAAAMGCTTATTGAATTGCCTGAGCCACATGCATTCCAGAACACATGAAAAATGGGTCTTATTTTTATGGTGGTGATCCTGCTGACAATCATCTTCAGATTCTGCACTCTTCAAGTCTCTTCATTCTCAAGATATGAAAGGCTCAGTTCTATCATACAGCTGGGAAAATTAAGCACTATTTAACAGACCTGTTTCCATTATTCTTCCATGTGAAGGGATGGGGATTATTACGGTGTGTCAACAGACCTTTCCTGCTACTTTTAGAACTGAAAAAAACATTTTATCAGACCATGTCCCTGTCTTCATCTCCTTCCTCTGTGTATGAAATGGTGTTTCCTYCTGCAATTTATTATTCTCATTCGCTGGTTATGTAATAAAAGAAAGGCTGTGAATTGAGGAATGGCAAATCCAGTTTATTATGCTGCACAGCCTCTTAACTGCCAACAGGTTTTATGGAATTTTTGAAGCCCTGACCTTAATACAGTTCACTCAGAAGAGYCTGGATATTTATCAGGCTCAGAATCAATCTGTTCTACTTTCTTCAGGGATGAGCAAGCCAGGCACCATCCCAAGCCATTGCCCTACCTTAACTCCTTCWGTACTTTGTAAATTATGTGACATCAAGGACTGCCTCAGCAACAGAAAAAGTATTCTTTGGTATTTCAAGTTATCCTAAAGAGTGCATTCTCTCTATCAGCATTTTCTTCATAAAACAGCACAAATACTCAGATCATCATCGAATCATAGAATCATAGAATTATAGAATTACAGAGTAGTTTGGATTGCAAGGGACCATAAAGGTCATCTTGTTCCCACCCCTCCACACCATGGGCAGGGATGCCACTCACTAGATCAGAATGTTCAGGGACCCGTCCATCCGAGGCTTCAAAACTCCCACAGATGTGGCATCCACTGTTCCACTGCCTCACCACCCTCACAGTAAAGAATTTCATCCTAATATCCAATCTGAACCTTGAGGTTCTTGTGGGCTCACTTCTCGAGCATGTCCAGATTCCATCCCAACCTTCAGGTGTGTCAACATCACTGCTCAGCTTTGTGTTCATCTGCAAATCTGCTGAGGGTGCCCTGTCTGTGTCAATCCCACTGTCTGTGTCATTAATGAAGAAATTAAAGAGCACTGGTCCCAGTACAGACCCCACTTGTCCCCAGCCTCCACAGACATGGGGGCATTAACCACAACTTTCTGAGTGCATCCATCCAATTCCTTATACACTGAACAGTCCGTCCCTCAAATCCATATTGCTCCTGTTCAGAGAAAAGGATTTTGTGTGAGACAATGCTAAATGCCTTACGGAACTCCAAGTAAATGGCATCTGTGTCATTGGTAGATCATCAGTGGCATTCAGTTCCTAGCTTTTATCAAAAAACCTGGCTTGAGTTTAGTTTCTATTCCAAGATTTGAATCATTACACTAAAATATTGTTTAAAAGTTGAGACTGACTCATGGAAATACTCTCCCAGTTTGTCAGCGAATCAGTAATTTCTCAATGACACAGTTGTGCAACAAAACTTGTGGCGAAAGAGTTACAAAGGCTTGACTTATCCAGCTTAATTCTGAGAACTGATGTGACAATACAGATTGTCGAAGCTCAAGATACATCATACCTGCAACTCCATTAGGCAATTTCCCATGCAGAAAATCAGAAAACAGATACATGTACTGWAATGTGTCTTAGACGTTTATCTATTTGTTACTCTTCCTGTTGTTACTAAGAAAGAATTTTTTTCAGAATCTTCCTTGGAATCCATGCATGGATTTTCTTTCTAAAAATCATCCATATTTTCAAAGGTAATTATTCAGCCTTCAGAGAGTAGTTTTAGTTTTTTCTTAAGAACACTTCATTCACATGCAATGTGACCCCATTTATTTTATCTAGGCACCTTCAGCCTCTTACTTATGTATTCAGGATTATTGTTCTGTCTCCTTTAAAATATATCTATATAGTAAAATTTTTAATTACATTTAATGCTTGAAAATGGAAACAAAGAAATAATTCAATTGTTTTTCAATATATACTGAACTCCTTTGTAGTCCTATTCTGGTAAATAAATATTCTTTTKTTGTCCTCTTATGGTGAACTTCTAGAACTTTGTTACATCATATKCTGTTTATCTTTACATGGAAATAATTTACTATAATATTATTATGACAGCTGCTTTCATCAGATAACAGCCCCTCACTTCCTTCTCTGTCAGTTTGCCTTCCCAAAGACCTTTATGTATCAGTTTCTCATGTTTTCTAAAGGTGATTTCTCAAGTAGTTTTTTCAGGGATATGTTTTCTGATGACTTCTTTACTTTGGAATAATCAACTATTTCAGTGTATGACAATTTCCATTCAGATTATCCTCACCTCTTTCCTAAAGAAGTGATCCCACTATTTGCATTAGTGTCACCTGCAGCCCTGTGGATCCCATGAGGCACATCATTAGGCACTATGAGATTATTGAATAAGGAAGAATGAAGTGCATTGTATCATCTTAAAGTTGCAGAAACAGCACCAGCCTAAAGTGAAATAAATTTATGTGCAGTTTTTATATTGCATTCTTCTTACCAACCTGTGAGAGTCTGTATTCCTTTTAAATTCAGTGCTAAATAGGATGACCAAGATGGACCTCAGTTTTCCATCTGACATCCCTGACTTACACCTCAATGCAACTTTATGAGAAGATTTTCTTCCCTTCTCATCCTWCCCACTGTGTATGGACAATATGGATGAAAGGGGAATTAAAAAAATAAAAGACTTGACAGCCACKGAAACACTAATTTTGCACAGAAAAATAAGGCCAGGAGCTCAGTCTCTGAGTTTGACAGCAAGGCTGACTATTTTATCACTTTGCCATCTAGGGAACGGCATACACAGGCCATCAGAAAGAAAATCAGAAGTCATATCCAAGTCCAAAAGGCCATATTTCCATACCCACTACTTTCTAGGTCTATTGGGTCAAGAGGTACCATTTTCTCTTTTACCAGGGAAAAGCCACCTTCTGACTGACTGTTCAAAGATCATAACTGCACTAGTAGCAGAYTTTTTACTCTTTCCTCTGAGCCACTCTCCTCCTGCATGACTCACACTGCCTTTAGCAGCACTTCTGAGGCATAGGCTGAGCAAAMCTGGGAAAAAACACATCCCACTCACTGCCCCCATTTTGCCCTAGGCATAATATCGTATCTCTGTCCCGACTGGCAAGGTTATTCCAACTGGAGAGGTAACCATGCCATGAATTAACTGTTTCTGAGCTAAGCAGATGGAGAATGTTCATTGATGTGGACATGTAAACAGTCACATACCTATCTCAACATGTGTGTACAAAAAGGAGACATACTCACATTTTTTTATATTGCATAACCCCCCCTTGAATGCCCCAAGGTATTCTCTATTCTGAAATCACATCTGCCTCACAGCATTCACTCACGACAAATATTTAGAGGGAGCCTTCTTGTAACGTCCTCTGCCTTTTTTACAATTATGTGGGAATGAGGTTTTCAACATGTTTTGTGAGGAAGCTTTTCTTGCAAAGCTCTATRTAAGTGTTGTCACTTTGTCACTTTAGCACCCTAATTGTTTTCTGCTATTTTTTTTCTATTCCTTCAGCACAAAACATATCAGAGTTTGAATTAGAGAATATAGAGGATATAGTGGAAGAAAACCAAACCACAACAGTCTTTTAAAATGCTGCTAAAGTATTTGTTTAGGACGACTTGTCACCGATAGGGTGCTTTTAAATCTATTTCTCTGTACCTCCCTAAAATCACAGTGTCTGTGACAGTAGATATGTTTCCCTGGATGTTGACAGTTTCCTAACTTTTCTATTTGCAAATGTAGATTAAATATTTGTGAATTTGATTGGTCTTGCAGCTCAGCAATGCAAGATGCAGTCACCTGCATTTGCAGCTGTCGTCCTTTAGGTTGCAAAATGGATGGAATTCACTCTGTTCAGAATTTCTTTTTCTTCCAGATGTCCACATCTTTACAGAGTTTTATTAGGACCCCCCTAGACTTGAATAGATGTAGAATTTCACACACACAGACTAATTTACTTGACAAGCATATTCTCAGATAACAATGGCAACCAGAGCAATCCTGAGCAGGTTAAAGATGACTTATTGGGATTTGGAGACAAATCTCAATAGGTGATAGGGAATAAGGGTTCACACAAAGTTATCTTTAGTCTTTCTGGTAGAAGATAAGAGCCCAGGAAACAGCAGAGGCATTTAGCTGCCATTGAATGCACAGCTACACAGCTTGTGTCACCTGCAAAGACTGAAYTTCTTTGGTCACACTGCCATAAAGGAGCAGGCATTCCAAGGGGATTTGCACATTGATGCACAGAGCCCGGGCAACAAGGAGGAAATGCAAATCCAGATGAGCTGGGGCGCTTCCGCTGRAGCAGAATCTGGAGCACAAACTGGGATAATGTCCTGGATAGGCAATCCTGAGAAGGAGATGCAGCAAACAAGAGGAACAGGAGTCATGCTCTTGTGCCAAGGAGCTGTGGTAAGAAAATGAAYATACGTGTGATGGAAGCATAAAAAGTCAAAATCAAGAGGAAGAAGGAATGCAGAATGAAAGGGTCTGTTAGAGGTWACTTGATCAAGAGGGAATGCATGAAGCTTTCTACAAACAGCAAGCAGAAGTCTCCCAATCATGGTCACCTTTGCAGATGATTCCACTCATATGGCCACGTCCTGTGAGAGGAACAGCATTGTCTAGAGGACATGCATTGCAATTGCACAACATAGATGCTAGAGGGAACAAGCTGGGTGACACCACAGATGTCCTGTTGCTAAAACCAGCGAAGAACTAGTGACAAATGCACAGAAGAGACAGAGAGGAACCTAAATACAAGTWATGACTACTTGAAGGGAGTGTCAAAGTTGATGGAGAAGACAGTTTGCTAAGTCGCAGTCGGTCCATCTTGGAGAAATAGGCCAAAACTAAGATTTAGGAGGTTCAGATTGGACAGTAGAAACATTTTCACCATGAAGGTAATGCATCGCTAAAACAATAAAGCAGAGAAGTCACAAAATTATCTGTCGTAGATGTTTACAAGTGTTGAGAAGGAAAAGCCATGGATTATCTAATTGCTTTTACTAGTGAAGAGGGTATTTCTTTTTGCTGCTCTGCTACAGTGAAGATTGTTCTGCACAAATGTGTGGAACAGGTCTTTTCCCTAGGGAAGCTGTGGCTACTTTTACACTAGGCAAAAGCAGATATGTGTTTAGATGAAGATGTCAGTATACATACAAGTGGGTTATACTGTGCAGAAAAGTCAAGTCTGGAGCCTTTTTTCTGACTTTACTTCACGTGAAAGACAAAATGCTGCAGAACAATAATCATTAGAAACAAAGCAGATGAGATGAGTATTCATGGTAATATTCACAGTAGTATTGCCCTGAAAAAATGTAATATCCATTTCCAAAATATAAGTCTGTGTAAATTTAAGCTCATGCTACTGCTAGGGACCATGGATGAAGCAGAGATGTTCCTGAGGYTGAAGTGACAGCCTTTCAGATAATTTGGCTCTGACAAAGCGTGCTGGAATCTGCCTTGGACAGGCTGCAGAGAAAGGGTGAGTGCTGTATTTTCTGTAATGGAAGAAGCAGCTTGAGAAAGCCTTGGGTTTATCCGGTTGCTTCACTGACACTTCTGGTGCGGTAGGTCCACTCTGCAGGAAATTCCAGCTCACTAGGCTGATACCAAAGTTGCTATTGCATCAGATGCCTAACACAAACTGTTTATGTGTTGAGTTGTACTTATAGCAAATGGTCTAATAATGGATAGCAGCATGAAGAGACTGTTAAAAATTAAGGAAATAGAGGAGCGATGAGTTTTCTCGGAAGACAAACAGGCACTGATCAAGAATCATTCCTTAAGAGGATCTCAAATTCACAAAATTCGTGAAAAAAAACAGGAAAGCACCGAGAAGTGGATAAATCTAGCCCTTTAAAACATTTTCAAGAGGAAACATCAATCTTATTAATYAAATGATAAAGTGCACATTTCACCTGAAAAATGTGAGAACAAACAAGGAGGACCACAAATTAAATAGGTGTGGGAACAGATTTCAGTTATTATCTTTCTGGATTCTAAAGCTGAGACCAATATTGAAAGAGCAAAATCTAATTAATAATTGTCTTCACTTCAGAAGAAAAGGGATGGGATTGGGTGACATGCAGAAGATAACTATCAAACAGTGAAGATGAAGAAATTATTCATACGGACAAATCTATTACAGTAGGCTGTGATTTTTATGGCCTGTAGTAATCAGTCTCCACTTTCCTGCACCAAACAGGCAGTTCCTGTCAAAACTAATAATAACTGCAAATATTCAGACTCTTTAATCAGGTTGTCTTATCTAATATGTTTCTGTTTACCTCCACTACAGTAATTAAGGGCTAGATCCTCAAAGATATTCAAGCACCAACATGAAACTGGTGGAACATCAGTGTCTAAATATTTATTGCAGTTTTTATTGTAAATGCAAGTCCACATATTTCAAGAACATCTGTGATTCCAGTCGCTTGACTCCCCTCTTTGAGTCTACCAGCACTAAATAGGTCATTCAAACATTCCTGTGAGGGAAAAAGAACATGACAAATTCATTTTTGGAGGCCAGTACAACCCAATGTTTTAACATGGCATCATTAGTGAAACAACAGACCTCAGAACTCARAAATTCCCTGAGGAAATTCTGATTATTTTACCTTGGATTGGAATGGGTCTTTTCATTCATTAATACTTGYTGTCATAATTAATTTGAACATATTTAAACAAATTACCCCACCAACATCTCTAACTGGCTTTGAAATGAGTGTATGTGAGTATGCCTAATTTATGATGTCAAGTAAATTTCATCTAATTGTTCATCTAATCACTGTTGTTCCTACACAGTGATCTCTGGTTTGTGTGTACTGTGGTGTAGGGGCAGACACATCTCATGGTTGCCTGTGCTCCATTGATTCATGCTAATAAACATGCAAAATTTCCTTTAGACTCTCCCAGTAACTCTGTATTTGTGTGATACCCACACCTGTCTCAATCATGCTACTCCAGTCTAATTCTTTCACTGGTTCCACCACAGGAAAACAGAGAAGCAGGATTTTCTCCTTTTTAAACTCTGTGAGCACAACTTAGATGTCTGTCCAGGACAGCTGAGGATAATGAAGGGTTCCCTATCAAACAGCAAGATGTTGTAGGGGCTGTGAACTGCAGAATTTAACTCACAATAAATTCAAGTGTTTTTTCATTTATAAACAAATGTATATGACTTTTTAAAGGGGGTGGATGTTTTACTTGACCCATAGAGGGCATTTCTACATCCGTAAGTCCTGTATGTTTGCCAGTTAGATGACTCCAATCATTAATTATTTTGAGACAAGTTCTTCTGGAAAAGCTGAGACAATCTAACTGAATACAGCTTTTTTAAAATCCTCTCACGTTCCATCTGYACACTTTCTCATCTTTTAAAGGAGAATGGCAAACACTACAGAGGAAATTCTTTGTTGATGACAAAGGTGCAGTAGCTTTCCCAATTCCTGCTTCTCCTCCATCATCCCTTACAGGTTGATCTTTACAGCATGTCTAACACATTAATTTAGTCTCCTTTTAGCCCTGGTAACCTTACTCATTTTGGGAAATAAACTTCAGCAGCCACAGCTGCCACATTTTTGTATGTTTGGTTTTACACWTCCAACTAGATTAATATTTCCTGGAACCTCTCTTAAGTGTCWGAACTTCTTAAATATTGTGTAGTAAAAAGTGCTATCACTCACTACCACAAAAAATTTTGTTATCTGCCAAAGAATTCTTTGTGCAAGCAGGGAAAGATTTATGCAGAGACAGGAARTGATTAATAATATATCACCAAGAATAATTAAAATATATTTCTGTTCTTCATCAAAAAATATTTGCTAATTCAGATATCTGGGGGGAGTTTATGCRTCATAACTTTCCCCATCCAGGAGATGACCTTTAAGTAGTCTTCTCTTGGTTGGTACAATCACAGACAAAAATTTCATAATATATAGGAATATTATAAGGCATTTCCATTTATCATTATTCTAAGTCAATGAGATAAATAGGATGATGTAATGTAATTTTCATTAGCTGAGCAACAAGTATTTTGTGCATTACTTTTATGATATGAAAGTAATTAGTCAACAGGTAGRTCCTATTAGTTACAAGTGTTATCACAAGAAATCTTATCTCAGTGCTTGGTGCCACCATTTGCAATGTCAGTATCACATGCAGAAAAGAAGTAATATGTGCAATTGCTATTTCCAATTGCGTGGCTCTGGGACTAAAGCTTTGGGGGAAAAAAAGTGAATTTCACAACTTTTATTAACCTTCTAGTATTTTTCCCTCTCTGAAGGCACCAGGTCTAGAACATCTGAATTCTAGAACTGAATTAAAGCTGAGGTTCTCCCATATGCAGCAAATATTGATATGGCACTGCACCTAACATCTGTAAAAGGGATCAGATATTAGGGTGGAGTATATTCTAGGAAAAGATATTAAATTTACACTGAAAGAAAATCCCCAGCCCAAARTCACATTCCTACTTGCTAGGTCATAATTCTTACCAAGATAAAAGCATCATCAGTTTTTTGGTGACATGTTCTTATGAAAAYCAGAACCCATTTAAAGCCTAGAATTTACTGTGCAAATCAAGTGATGGCMGTGAAGAGAATTAAACCTTAGTCCAGTTTATTTCATAACTACCAGCAGTAAAYAAAAACCTCAAAACCCTGAGGCAAGCCTTGAAAGGAGCCGCTGCTTTCAGCAGAGCAGAGAAGAGGCAAGGCCCTGTACTTTGGGAGGAATCCTCCAGAGCTCCTTCAAACAGGAGAAGCACCAGGAAATGAAAAGCCCCTTGACTTTGCTGGTGTTACCACCCTACTMAGGGTGCACATTCTGTCACTTTTGTCCAAGTTTACTGTCCACTTGTTGAAGAGTATCCATAACAAACAGGGAACCACACAGTCCCCCTTTTCTAACCTCACTATCCCACTCCCTCTGCCCAGCACACTCACCTTTCCTTCCTTCCTATAAAATCCCATCTGCCCTTTTCTCCCCTGCTTCCACCTCACTCTTATTCACTTTCCCTGTTCCCAACTTTGCTTTCACCCATTGAAAATTCCAGAAATATATACATCGATATCTGAGACTCAGTTCTTTCTGGATCCCTACAATAATCTTCTCCCATTATGCATAGCAGGGATATGCTGAAATCCAGCCCCAATTATTTTCCAGCCCATGCACAGGATTTCATTTTCACAGGAATCTAATGCGAGCACAGAGGGGAGGACTGAGAGACACATGGATCTGGCCTTGGCATAAGGCTGGAAAATGGGAAAAGTCTGCACTCCTGGATCAGAAACATAAAATTTATACCCATAACTATACATTTAGACCTATCTAGAAAGCAATTATGATGATGAACATCCACCTGTTCAATCTACCTCCTGCCCATCAAGCCTGCCACATCCCATTTGCTATATACTTCTGTCTGGAAAAAAACATTACTGCTAAAGGGACAGCTAAAGTTATGCTACCTGCTCAGTTGTTAAATCTTCAATTGAGAGCATTTTATGGTTTTGAAAAGTTCAAAAGTGTCTTTTCAACTGAGAACATTTTGCAGTTTTGACAATTCCAAAATTGTCCACTAAAAATAGGATTGCAATCAAAGTGATCCACAGTCCTTTACAGCCTGTCATCATCCTGCCTCCCAGCTTGCACTCAAAAGTGAAGCATAGAAAGAAATTCAACTCAATATKTTTTTCATCTGTTTCATTTGCATTAAGAAATGGGAAGCAAAACTTAAATAAGACAAGTCCATGATAAGASAAAAATTCACTATTTGAAAAACCAGTGTTTTGCTGTGTTTTCAGTGTCTCTCAAGGTTTGTCATCCCTATCTGAGACAAATGAAAATTAACTAGAATGAATTTCCCATTTCTTGAATATGGAAAGTACTAAAAAAGAGYAATTATTACTACCTCCTCTGCACAATTTGCAAATAGTCTTGCTTCACTTCATTTGCTACATTACATACAGAATTTAAGAAAAGAAAAGAACTACAGAGAAGAACTCAGAACAACACATCACACATTATTTGATGCTTCTTCCCAGTAATACCAAGATATAATCGTAACATTGCCATGTGTGTCTCAGCATAATGAATTCTGGCTTGGATTAGYACATAACTTCAGTGAGACAGAGACACACAAAATGATGAAAATAAATCATGCAAACATCTGACAGAAACTGCTGCCAATCTACAGATCTGTGATAAAATAATAGCTACTACAGTAAACAAAASAAGATATATCTGCTGTAAAAAGATGCATTCAAGTCTAAAAATGCAAAGCAACAATGAACTTCTTAGAATTTTTCTCCAAATAAAAATGTGGCATGATGAATAAGAAGGCATTCCTATATAGGGCTGGGTTTTAACAACAGACCTTGAAACATGCATAGCACCATTTATACAAAATCAAAATTCAGGATTATCACASCAGTTACACCTGGGCTCAAAGGATAACACAAATGGCAGGAGAATGTTCATAACCTAGGGAGATGGTCAGCTCTATACTGACTCGCCAAGCAGGAATGCTTAAAATATTTCTTCTTTTTAACCTTCTGGCTTGCATAGCAACCTGTGACTTATATTGACCTTCTGGAAACGAATACAGGCAACAAACTTTACCAAATACCAAAATTTCTTTTCATCTGAATGTCCTGAAAATTGGTCTAAGAATCTATGCCAAAACTCTTAATTGGAACAAAGCTTTTTCAGTTAATTTTGTTTTGTGGCTAAACAAAACCACTGACAACAGAAGACAAACATGACCAATCTCCAGCAGAGACTACTGACTTCTCACTGGGAAAAACCCATGCTCTGTAGGTTTATTAATTCTTGTGAGCATCTATGCAAACACACAGAGACAGAACTCTATGAAAAAGCTGTAGGACAACATATTAAATGTGTCATTGCAAACCGTGCTWGTTCATTCCTAACCCATTCATAACTAACAGAAGAAAAATAAACCAAATCCTAGCTTGATTACATAACCAGTGTCTCATCCAGGGGTCTCTAACAAGGTGGCTTCAAAGGTCAGGCACATGAACTGCATTTTCAGAAGAGAGTCCTACATAAGGATGCTAGTTTTGAAGAGATTATTCCACTTTCTAGATGGCTAGTTTTACTTGAAATACATAATTAGTACCCTGGAAACAAACATGAATTCAGCTCCTTTTACATGATAACATTTCAATCTTTCTAAGGAAGAAAATCTCAGTTTTAGAAATATTTATTAGCTTTAAGTCAGGGTGACAGAATAAGAACACCTTCATGTTCTAGCAGTTAAATTTTCTGGCTTGCCTAGGTCACAGCCTGGAACTTCTAAACTAAAAGTCCAATGTGAGAACCACAAGTCTGTGAAATCTGGGGGTGAAAGCAGCAAGGAGACGTGAAGTGGACCTATACTAACATCTGTTCCTCAAAACAAAAAAGTCTGAACCACATCTCAGGAAAACAGCTTAGTCCCATCTCACATTATGACAGGTCTTTGGGAAATAAAATCCTGAAGTGTTATTCTGGATGCTAGCTGCATTTCCCTGTGCCCTTTAGGCCTTACTAAGTTCCACAATGCCTAAGTGTTGTGATAAAAAAACTTTTTCAAACTTTGTCACATACAAACTTGCACCAAGGAGAAGAAGGCCCTTGTAATGACTTGTCTCCAGACTCTTTTGTCATCCTGAGAGTTTTAAAGAAGTATTCCCTGGAGAACCCATGAAAATAAAACAAATAGAAACAAAATGTATTGGAAACTCCCTCACATGGTGTTATTTTAAGGACTGATAAGTTCTATATTTGGTATGGCAGAATCTTCACTGCAATGTCCCAGAAATGAATGAACKATCCCACCCACAGCTTTTCCTACTCTTCTGCTCTGTGGAGTTCTGGTGAGGAACAGATGTGTCATCATACAGAAATAGAAGTCAGGGTATCAAGTTCTGTGGTTTTATCCCATATAGCTGTGCAATACCTGCCACAAGTTACKAAGCCTTCTGGATTTTCTTGCCTGTAAAGATGGGACTGCAATATCTCACTTGTGAAGAGTGATATGATTCACCACAATTAGATTCAAATTAGAGAACTGTTCCTTCTAATGGGTATAAAAAATGACACCAGTGAAGGAAAATCTGATGTTTATTACATGYAACTGCTAGCCTTGCAATGTGTGAGGGATGCATGTGAATGTCAGAACATCTGTAAAAGTTCAGCAGCAGCAAAGATCCATCTCCTCGTCAACATTTTTGAACATGATTTTTAATGAATGCAATCTGCTGTGTGCTGAGGGTAAACACTAAATGCTGCCTGGAAATAAATTCAAGATGAGAGTATTGTCACCTCTGCCAGGATGAGAGATGGAGCTTCTTCTTGGCAAAACTTCCTGAAGTGTACTGCAAGTATTATTCAGTGGTGCTCTGACTCTTTCCTCTTCAGAAAATGTTTGAAGGAAATATTCCACCAACACAAGAGAGATMGCAAACATTGAAATTCTGACTCCTTCATCAAATCACTGTTTCAGTTTTAATAAAAGCTGTCTGTATCCTTGTTCAGTTTTACCTGACAGCATGCAGAGCAAAAGGGAGGAAATATTGATTGAGCATGACTTCTGTATAGTCAGATCCATCCTGACTCCTCTGTCTCTTAAATTCAGCATCTTTGCACCATCATTTCATTGCTGGATCTAACTAGGCAAAGGGAAGATCCTGGTTCACTGACCCGCTCACTGATTCTTTTTCACAGTTGTTTAATGAATTGATGAGAAATACAGAGAACTTTCTTACAAATGCCTAAGAGATTTGTAGAAAAAAAAATATCTTATCAGTATTTTTATACTGTGAAATAAAATTGGTAACTTGGAAAATTACATCAGTACTTCTTCAGAACTGGAATCATCAGAATACRTTTTCCCCATAAAAACACTAAATGAAAAACATTTTCATCACTTCCTCTCTACCTCCCCAGCATCTTCCTTCCTTAGTTTAAGATGTTATTGCTCATGTTGAGTACAGACCCTAACTTCTTCATTTTCAGGTCTGTAAAAGGCATATTAAAAGAGCTGTTTACATTGTAAAATATCCTGAGGCCAGTGAATAAAAGATTACTATGAACTGCCTGGTGCATTGCATCCTCCCTTGTTCGTCCCATGAACATTCCTCACAAAAGTTTTTAAACATTTAAAATACACTTAATGGCTCTGTTAACAGATATATTTTATCTGGCAGGATTTAGCCTGGTTGAGTTTGCCTACTGGCTGATGCACTTAAACCTCCTGTTGTGAGCTCAGTCTGCGAGCCCACAATGCCTCATTGTTTGGCTCCTTATAGGTGATAATGAAATTGGCATTCAGTTCCCACTGCTGAATGGTTTCCATGAGACTTTGAAAAAGTTGTTTGCTGCGCCTGGTATTATATAACGATCTTGGTTTCAGCATGCAAGGAGGCATGCTCTAGTCAAATACCTTATCTCCAGGATTGTATTAACAACTAAACATGAGTCATGCTGGGCATCAGACATGTTTGTCTATACACGATACACAGTTAGGATTCTCTTAAAAATTAAGCTAAATCTATTAGTTAAACGTATTGCCAAAACATTACCCTATGACTTGGGCAGGCCTTTGTTTCTTATGAAAGTGGTCCTGTTGCACTTCTGTCTACACACAAGTTAACATTACACTGGAAACTGAAACGAGCAGATTGCATTACATGATAGAAATCTGACCTTGTCCAGCTAAGCTTTAAATTAAGATTTTGAAACGACATGGTCAGTGCCTAATAAGGCTGGCTGAAAAAGCACTGAACTTTCTGACCCCAGTCCAGCAAACACTGAATCATGCCTAACCCTAAGGACACAAGGAGTTCTGTAGATTTCAGTGGAATTAAATAAGCAGTTTCATGCCTGCATCTATGAGTAGCAGCATTCATCACTTGCACATGCAGTCACCAAAGCAAACTCATAAGCACTGAGCAGCAGATCTGATGACCCTGAGTGTGTATCTACCATAAGAATAGCAAGCAATCACAATGCAGTACCCCTTATGTGAGTTGTGAGTGATTTGAAAATAGCCAATAATATTTGTTAAGTGCAGCTTAGTCAGAACTGGAATATTCTATGAGGGAAAACAAAAGGAGTCTTTCCTCAGTACATTAAAACAAGAGAAACCAATGCTCTGACAAACAAAATATAGGTACGAAATTTATTGTAAAATAAAAGAGATAAGTGAAACTTTGCTCTGTCTGAAAACTCAACAGACAGAAGCTGTGTGTGTGGCCACAGCAAACTGAACTGCAACAATTTCAGTGTTCYGGACAATCATATTGATATTTTATTGATATTTTATGTTACATTTATAAGCTGGAAGTATTAAGAAATGCAAAGCAGCTTCTGTGAACATATTCACCCACACACTAAAATCTTTGCCAGATAATTCTACAGGTGATAAAATGATTTAAACCTTCAGCAATTTGTGTTAATCTATCATGCCTGATAAAATCCTTTACCAGTCAAAAAAGGACATAATAAAGTTCTTCTAATCAAGAAATATCTGGAATCACGAACAGTTTGTCTATCATTAGGCCTTCTCAAAAGGACCCTATTCTTCCACAACCTTTTGTAGTTTCTTTTGCAATTTATTTTGAAATTATTAAATTAATCCCATTTATAAACTCCTGCCCTTTGGTGCTTGAAACACGATTTTAAGCCTTCAGAATCCAGCTGAGCATCTCAGAATATCCCAGACAGATATCTACCTCGTGCTCAGTGCTTGGAAACACTACCACATTCCTTCTTGGCTTGAAATGTACCTACGTGGTTATGGTCTTCTGCCACTAGCATTCCTGGAATATTCTGGCCTGGGGAAGGGACATTATTCCTACCTGAGAACTCTAGAAAAGTAGTGGTTAGACCACCTGACACCTAAATTCGGTAGCTGAATGAAAGGCATGCTGAAGGACAGGATTAGGCTCCTTGCAGACACACAGTCATGGTGGTGACTGGCATCATTTTCATTAGTTGGATGATAAAGCATATACACGGGATGTGGGAGATTAGGGACCAAATCACTTATGCTTGCAGAGAGAGCCTCAAGTTCGGGTCTGTGTCTGAATTCAGTCAGACTCATGTCTGGATCAAGGTCTCCTACCTTTCAGGCATTCTTTCAGGAATCACTCAGGCTGTGTGCCCTTCTGCTTCCTTAGTTAAAGCTCTTCTAATCTGTAAAACAAAATAATTCGATTTTAGTCAGGATAAGGAGCAGAACTTGGGTCACTTCCCTTGCAGACAAGTCTCCAATACGGCTGAGGATCCATCCTTTAACTACACCAAAAGAACATTTTACATCCCCTAAACAGCTCACACGGCGGGTGGAGGGTGTGTGCTGTGTGTTGGGCTGCAGGTTCCCAGCACCACATGCCTTCCAACACAAGGCTGCTCCTGAGGAGCTGCAGCACGTGGGCAACCCACACTGGGCCACAGATGGCCCTGAGGGGCTGAGTGCACGGGCAATTTACACAAGGCAAGGAACTAATTAAAAGAACAACAGCAGAAAACCAGTGAGAAGCTCGGAGCAGCAAACCAAAGTCTGCACACACAGCACCAGCCTCCTGCACCACTCCTCATCTCACTGGAAGAATTTGTATGGACCATGTGTAACCCTTAATAAAAAGGGGAGTTGAGACTGGGAAGTGGGAGGATAGGTGTTTGCCTGGAGTTGAACTTGGGGAAAGGGGAAGAATAGTATTTCTTTGTTTAATTGTTCATGTTCTTAATATACAAAACATTCATCAGAAATTTCTGTTAATGCACAATAAATTAAGCATAAATTGCCTGTATTCATTTTGCWTATGGTGTCCACCAGAGAAAAAAGACCAAATTCCTTCACAATTGTATGAATGTCCTATGTCCATGAAGTACCATTTCATGGAAGATGAGTGCCAAAGTAACCATCATTAATGTAGAAGAGAAACATATTCCATATTTGTGAATCAAGAAGTATTGGACTTAATACACCACCATTACCAAGATGTATAAGAAATGTAGGCTCACTGAGATGTTTCTTTGAGGGCTTCCACACCACATGCAACAGGAGGATAAAGAAGGTGGTGTGTTGCCAGAAACATTTGTCAAGCAGGTAGGACTACAACACTTGAACTTGTCTATCTCATGTATCCATGCATATATATCTCCCTTTCTCTTTCAGAGAACACCTTAATATTTAGTGATTTTAACTTTTTTGGCCTAAAAAATTAATCAGCTTTCTTGCTGAGATTCTCTAATTTTTACTTTCTCACCCAATTTTAACCTTTATTGGGACCTTTATTTTTACTGCAAAACATGATTCAGTTATGTTTACTGGTTTGGTACTGACAATGAYGGCTTGATTCACTTTATACGGCAGTGAGCGACTTTTTTTAAAAAACTGCATAGGAAAATTTTTTTAAAAAATTATTCAGACAAATAGTTTTTTAGGATAGAGAAGTTTAGTCATTGAGATCAAAGTCCATCCCTGAAGTTTTGGGTTCAGAAAGTGATTAACTCCTTTTATGCAAATAAAAAGACATCTACTGTTCTTGAATCTATACCCCAATAAAATCTGTAAGCAACGCAACTTGAAAGTTTCTGTGAAATATGGCAAGAGGCTGTGAAAAGCAATGTTCCATTTCACTTCTTGTAGTAATTTCAACTGCAAACTTTGGCAGTTGTATTATAATAAACAAACCAGACAAGTCTCATCTGATTGTGTAGCTAGTAAGCAGGCACAGAGTTCCTCTTAAGGATTATTAAATATTTTTGGCACCTTAATGCAAACAAACTGCAATGAAAAAAATATCAGCATGAGTAATCCTCCATGTCTTGCTTAAGATTCCCTTCATTGTCCCAGGATCAGTCTTCCCTGCTTCTTGTGCTGGAAAGCATACAATTCATTATGTAGGCTTGAGACAACAAGGAAAACAAAATTCTCACTGAGAATATTTCCAAGCACTCTTTCAAAAGGTTAATCCAGACACAGTTTCAGCTCCCTTTGAGTAATATTCATTTTATGTCTCTGCAGCTACACCACATGCTTTGGTAAATCTCTGGTGACTTCTGAGGAACAACCACATCAAACTGTCAGGGTACTTACATGTTCAGTATTAGAATTCATGTGTTATTTTAATGAACGAAATGGCCAGGCAGTCAGAACTGCCCTAGCTTGAATTTGGTAAGGGCAAACAGATAGAATAAGAATCAATAGCAGAAAATTCTTTATAAAGAAATTCAGTTTTATTTAGGGGTTGAATGCAGCAACGTATCTTCTCCATAAAAAATTCACAGCTCTGAATGGCTCTGGGAACTGTTTTAATGCCAGAAATGCTTTTACATATGAAGTTTAATTATGGACCATATTTTTATCTTCTTATTCTAGACAAAACTCTTGGTGGTCATTGGGAGTCCTATACATCTAAAGTCACCTCTGCAAAGGAAACACAAACAATTAAAGATATACTGTCAAGAAGATTTGAAATAGAACTTAAAACATTTCCATAATTGGAATGTTAAAGAAAATTTTAACTGTCTAAAATACAATTTCTATAAATGGCAGTATGTTTCAAAAGTGGTGTTAGCATCTTCCATGTTAAGTACTTGATATGTCTTTATGGCAATAATTACTTTGCAATTCCAGTTCTCTCAAAATAGGATTTTTTTGCTGTCTGTGTAGCAAACACTGCACTGATGGCTCTATTTCAGATGTCAGTATTCCAGGGTTTTCAATCAACTATTTAACTAATGATCAAGTTGCAATCTTATCAAGACTCCTTTTTCTTTTCTTTTCCTGCACTTCAACTTCATTTAAAGTAATTTTTCAAGCTGTAAATCCAGTATTACTTCATTCCTTAACTTTCCATGTGGCCCTGTCAGAGTAGTCTATATTTTTGTCTTCCTTGAATGAAAACTTGTRTTAGAAACAAGATTCACTAAAATGTTCTGCTTCTGTTTACAGTACATTTGTGTATAATTATTACATCACAAGACAGAGTAAAAATCCATATTTGAAAAATAAACACTCAGTTATTGGTGCAATAAATAGGTGCTATGAACAGATAACTCGCAGATGGCAAGTGTGTTAGTGACAGTGCTGGAGAGGACTTTTCTGATGATTTTGCTCATAAGTTACACTTTTCACCATTAACTGAATAACATCTTTGTCAAGTTGTTTTTTCTTTTCCCCCACAGCAATTCCTGGATACATCATATTTACATTTCATACATATGTTACATGTAACTTACAAATAAATAGAGAAAATTTCAAATAGTTTTAAATGTCTGAAACCAGCTTTCCTAGCAATTATTTGGAGATAAGACTTCTCTGTAAAAGAATATAGCAAATAGGCCTGTCTTGTAACTTTCTGCTATCAGGTTTTCTGCAACAACAAAGCATGAGAATTTAAAATGCATGACACATACATACAGAAAAATAAACTCATCAGTTTTTAACTGTGTTTTTATCTTGATTGACACACTTTTCTTGCAACTTCTTCAAAACTCCATCTAATGAGATATTCTCCTACAATACACAAGCGACCATCATCATTAAGAAAATCAACAGTCAAAAAGAAAAAATTACATCATAATCCAGGAACAGTTTCTTGTTGACAAGAGAGAAGCTTTTGCCCCAAAACAGAACACTGACCTGACTACTTAAAGATGCTTCATAAATAAAACACTTTCCTAAAGAACATTTAAGGTTGCAACACCCAGAAAGTCCCAGAATTCCCAGGAAATACATTGCTAATGCCACACAATGACTAAGCTTTCTAAAAATGGTATCAAAAGCATGAAGGTCAAAGGGAACTGAACGAAGACACAAACACTCTATGAAGTTTGCCTTTCCTCATCAAACAGCACAGCTCTACAGGTCCTTGGCAGATATTTGTCCTGTCCCTGGTATCACACCATGCTGGCACAAGTTATAGCTGCATCATTTTCTCATGGCCTTGCAATTCCTGTCCGACTTGTAATCCTTGCACTTACATGACCTCTCAAGCAATCTCCATTCTACTCACCAAACACACTCACTCTCACCCTCTCTTCTGCATTTTTCTTGGTTCTTATGCCAGGAAACCAAAGCCTTTCCATGACCCAGCAGCTGGATCTAGACAGACATTGGTTCAAATCTAGCACTGTTTATAAGGACAAATTATGATCTTTGTACATTCAAAAACAACCTCTTGTTGCCTCATACCCTTGTCCCAAAATTGTACTTCTCCTCGGCAAGGTCAATTTAACAAAACATGACCAAGTCATGTCAATGATATTGTAAGCCAAGAAGATGACAAGAATTTTGAAAAAAACAGAACTACAACGACATTGTCAAAATGCTTAAATGTTTTTGGTTTTTTTTTTAATCTGGTTGTTGAACAAATTTCCCAGGGAATTTTAAAACCAAAGTGACATGAGGTGTACAAAGTTATTGGAAGTTTGTTTTCTTTCTGATGACGTTGGGGATTATCTGTAAATTCCTGGCATTTGATGAATCTTGCATTGATAGTATCTTAAAGAAAAGACTGAAAGCAGTCATGGGAATAAGAAAAGGCCTGAGGTTAAAGCAGTTTTATGGGCCTAAGGAGAAATAGGATCACTTTTGAAATTTAGCAGACATATAAGGATGTCATTTCTGTGGGTCTTCAATCTTTTCAACATGTAGACTGACAAAAATGATAGATCATCAGTATCAGATTTTGGGCCCATGATTATTTTGTAACAGAGTTATGTCAAGTACAATATGTTTACAATTTCAGTTGAGATTTTCAGGACCTAGTTCTATATACAGACAATAAGAAAAAGCTATTAGCTACTAGCACAATTAAAAATAAGATTACTGTACTGTGGTAATCATTTAATGGATGAAATTACTAAGACAAACTTATTTGTGTCCTTTTAGGACKGTCAAAATGTTAATTCCTTCCTGAAATAAATATTCTTCAGCATTTCCCACTTAAGTAATTCTGCCAGATTTTGGAAAATACTGGCTGAAATTTTGGATGCTTCAGGATGATTTAACTATTACCATCTGAGAGACTCTGATGTCTGCAAAACTTCACTTGAATATGGCCAGTTTAACCTCTGAAAAATACCAGTTGAGTGACAGTGAGGAAAGGATTGCAACAACACAACATATCCTTACTGGGCATGCTCAGTTTGCACAGAGCATTTACCTTTTAGCTGAATTACTGCACAGGCCAGTACACTCTGGATCAAGTTTTGATTGATTTACTCGATTTGCTGYATTTCCCACACTTGCAGTCAGTTACCACTGGGGGGAGAGGACAAGCAAACCAAAGGCAACTAAATTTTTGTATACACTACTCAAACCCTGCCAAACCTACGAACGATGAGACTTCACATCCCTTCTTTCTCCTAAGTTTAAACCTATTTTCCTATTTCAACAATCTTCTCTAAGAGGAGATATATTGCGCTAAATTTCATGAATTCCGAGATTTCTCATTCAGCAGAATATTGTGGGTGAAGGGTTGGAGATGGTGATTTAGTGTCAAAATGAAAATTTGTAGCAGAGCTGTGGCACAACTTTAGTTACTGAGTGATTACTGGCATTCCTTAATAACCATTTTCCTCCTCATGCTATGCTGTTAACATTCTGCAATATTAATTAGTGGCTTTGAGGTTCAGCACCTCAGCTATGTAAGGATTTCTCAAAATTTGGAAAGAAGAAACATGAATGCTGTAAGAATCCAGGACCAGAAATAGAAGTTTTGATACAATCACATCTCGAAGAAAAAGAAGAAAAAAGGTATTTTATTATTTGCTATCAAAATGTCTAAATTTTTAACAAATACTTCAGCAAAACTTATATTTATCCAACTGAGGGAGGGAGTTAGAGAGGTGTTCTCTCTTGTAAAAAGATCATATTATTGTCCAAATCACCTTGTGAGCTCTAGGATTTTCTAGGAATATCCTTCAGAGAGACAGAGAGCTTCAGCATGGAAAGGCAGGGATGGGAGCTCTTTGTAAATGATCCAATCCTGAAAGAGCAATTCCTGTGATCCTTCAGCCTTCTGGACCACAGTGAGATCATGCCATTTCAAGGGTAGTAGACTTTTCTTTCTAAATTAAAGGCTTGGTATGCTCCTAAGAACTTCACAAAGTCACCTTTCCAAGGAGTTAGAGGGAGTGTGGTACCACCAGTGAGGGTTTGTGACACCTTCAGAGACCAGAATTACTCTAACCCACTTTTCTTAAAGCTGCCTCCCACAAGTTGATCAGCTCCAGACACTCCAGTCTCCACACATTCAACTGTTCATCCAAAAATCTAAAAGTTCTGCATTGGTACCTTTGCTAGAGGTCTCAGCTTGGGATCAGGCATTTGACTTCCTCCTCCCATTTTTGATGCATATGAAAGACTAGTGCCTAATTTTTTCCCGTTTTTAGAGTGTGTTTTGTTCCATTTTTAATTGGGACTGAAAAATCACTTGCTACTAAATGAACCAGAAGAATGAAAGTATAGAAAGGTTTTGACTAATGCTGTATGGAAGTACTGCTTGTCACCACAGCACACTTTTGGGATAACTAATGAATGAACTGACCTGTGGTGTGATAAACAAAGCATTAAGAATGTTAGGATAAAGAAAAATTCAGAAAACTGCTGTCTTTGGTCTCTCTGACTATTATTTTGAAACAATTTTTTAAAATATTGTATTAACCCTATAATAATTTTTTTTTTACCCTTGAAGAAGTAACTTAAAAAGCAAGGGACAAACACCTTAACTATTTTCAATTATTTTAACAAAAGAAATTACTTCTCGGAAAGGATAGTTCATTGCAGTTTTCTGAACTACAGGAGCAGCTTATCACCATTTCCCAGTGTTGCCCAGTTGTATGCACAAAGGCGTACATGGATTCAAGGCCACTAACAGTGGTTTACACTACACTGTAGAGAGCTAGAGCCAGCTCCACCTCTCYTTCTTTGTTTTATTTTGTTTCTGTCCTTTTGGCATTTTTTCCAGCCCACTTGGATCTCTGCTAGATGATAAACTACATTGCTAATGTTACTTTTGATCTTCCATTCAGCCTGGCGGGATCAAGATGAAATCAAAGTTGAGATGTGCAACATGGATTTACAGGAAAAGCATGTGTAAAGGCACTACAGAGATACTATTTACCCATTTCTTAATGATTTAAGTAGTAAAAATAAGACGTTGATTTTTCTTCCCAAACATCAATTAAAAATAATTTAACAGCTCTCTGTCATCTGGAGTAATGGATTCAACAAGGACACGAATCTGCATGATTACTTGAGGTTTCAAGTACTTGTTATAGATGTATAATAAACTGAATTTATTATTTTTAAAAAATTAAATAGATAGACAGATGCATGACTTAAGCCCTTTATGGAAATTGATGTCATTCTACCTGCAATTATTTGAGCAATTTCACAGGAGATAACCAATATATACATGTATAAAAAACAAAGAAACAGAAACACCTTCCCAAAGCCAATATTACTTGTAACCATACTATTTACCCAGCCCCAGCTTATCTGATTTAATTTGGTGAGATGTGAAAATTATTTCATTCTAGCATAATTTCAGATCCTGAGTTACATATTAGAGTTTCTTCTGACAGGCTTAACCCCTTTGATTTCATGACAGTTATGTAAAGCAAATTGTTTTGCAATAGCATTGTAAAGCTAAATTCTCTTTTCAAAATTCTCAGTAACATAACATGAATATTACAAGAGTATAGTGTACAAATAAAATTCTGTAGAACTAAAAAAAAAATAACTTTTTTTTAAAAAACACCCATAATCTGGGACAAATTATTAATTGTAGCTAGCTCTGGCATTTGTGTAACAGTAACTGGAAGCATGTGCACTGATTTTAAATATAGAAAGGATTAACCTTAAAGTTTGTCACCAGAAAGCTACAGAGCACGTATTTTTTATATATAWTTTTTTATATTTATTTGAATTCAACCTATTACAAAAACAGCTGAAATGATCTCTAGGTAAGAGGATAAGTTTGCATCTGTCTTAGAATGAAATTAATAAAAGTTTTGCACTCTTTCGCCTACTCCTGACCACTTGCACAGCAGTGATAAAATTGTGCTGGGTTTATCTCACAGCAAACCACTCTTGCTACAGTAAAGCACAGACACACAGACATGCTTTATTTTTAGCATGGTCTTGAACCACTCTGTTTCAATGAAAGCACTTATGTATTCTTATCAGACTGAAAGTGCTCTCTTGAATAGGCTGTGATCCCTATTTGGATGGAWTTTTAAATTACATGAAGGACATATACTGTTGCTACAAACTAAGTTTACATGTCCTCCTCGCTCCCTATATCTTACATTTTAAAAACCCTTTGAAAATGAAAGGTTTCATTGAAGAGCTACAAGCCTGAACCAAAAGCTTGGAAGGAAATGCTTTCTTAACCACTGATTTGACTGAAAATCTGGCAGTGGAATGCAAGTGTCAGATTTTTCAACCACACTTCTTTTTTTCGTTTTGCGTTGATTATTTTTTGGGAGATTTTTTTTCTCACTTGAGTGAAATAAAAATTCTCCTGAGCACAGAAAAAAATTGAAATATATATTATAAAGGAACAGGATAATCCAGCTCAAAAATCCAATGCACATTTCAAATAACACCTAGGTGCTAATTGTAAAAGCAAGTCATATTCCAGCATGAACAAAGAAAAGCTACCTCAAGAGGCAAGAACATTTATCTGCTTACAGATTTAGATCATACGCCAGAAGGTTGAAAAAGAGTTGGGGAAAGACTAGGATTCTCTGTACAATGTTCTGCCTCACCAATAGAATTATTTGCCATGGAACTGATCCACAAAGAGGTTTACCATCACTGTCACATTTACCTTTCCACCACCTCAGGGAATTGATAGCTTTGAACAAGGCAGTTCAGTTCATGCTCCAAGGTGTTGTCGAATTAGGCAACTAAAAAACAGTTCCACAAAAGCAGTGCATCACGTGGAAGGTTTGGTTTTTTTCCCTCCATAAAAGGAGAATGCAATTCAGAGATTTTCAAGATTTTTCCAGGAATTTCAAGGGTTTTTTTTTCTTGGAATTAAAATGTACGTTGATGGTTTCTCACAAACCACAGTTAGAAGAGGCAGTGGAATAGCCTGGGAGATTTTTTTAAATGTTTGCATTTTTGGTGTAAAAATTTGGCTTTCTAACAGAACACGAGGCATAAACTGCAATGTTACAGTCATTCACACTGTCCAGAATGAATTGGACTGCTTTTAGGGAGAAAAACTCCCTAACTGAGCACACTCAAAACAAATGGGCAGTGGAAAAGATGAGTCAAATGATGCACTTTTTAATGTCATTTTTAAAAGTGGAACACGTCTAAAGCTCCCAAGATTTGAGAAAATCAGTGTTGCAGGTAACTTGTTTGAATGTTTGGAACGAAAATGTGTTGCAAACAAAACAACCTTCAGCAAGTACACGTGTTACAAAAACTTTTTAACATTGTTCTAAWTAATCAGTTGTTGTCATTTGCTTTTCACAGCAGGGTGACTCTGGATCAGGAACTAYGCAGCACCTGTGGCACTTAAAATCCAACAGTCTCCTTTGTCAGTACATCAGATATATTTTTTTAAATATAGAATGCTTGGATACCTGATTAAAATTCTTAATAGTTACTCCCTGAAATTAAGACTTTACAGATTATGGTTAGACAGGCCATGGAATTGTATTGCAAAATAGTCATGGACTCGGCACTGCTGCGTA